>NW_019524618.1:0-33619 GCF_002814215.2 Seriola lalandi dorsalis | reverse complement strand
GGGTGGGGAGGCTGTGGGTGTCTTTTGATTGGGACATTTTTTACACTCAGTCACCAGCTGTGACTCTGACTGTCACAAACAACCACGGATGCACATCACATCCACCACCAAGCTTAATATTTATTTAATATTTCCAGTGACTCTTTAACATCAGTGCGAGCACATGCAGCCAAGTGAAGTGGTGCTTGTGAAGGTCCTGCTCTGATTAAGGCTGCAGTCACACACCCACTCCACCACATCCACCCCCCAGCCACGCCTCACCTCTGCAGCATTCATATAAGCATCCTCTCACTGACCTTTGCTTTGACTTTTGCAGGAGGCCTACATCGCCGACCTGGACGCCAAGAGTGGTGCCAGCCTTAAACTCACCCTGCTCAACCCCCGAGGCAGGATCTGGACCATGGTGGCAGGAGGAGGTGCCTCAGTGGTGTACAGGTACCCAGCCTCAGTGCACAGAACAAGACCACACTCCATAAATCAAATCCTGAATAAATAAAACCCCAGTAGCCATGTATGAAATAATTCAATTGGATGTTTTTCTTTGTTTCTTAAATTGTCCCCAGACTTTATCCTCATTATATTGATTACACTACGCATAATTGGGTTTAGCATTAGTGGAGTATGCCAGCGACGTAGCAGTGAGACTGATGGTGCAGCAGCTCAGACTCTGCTCGTTCAGCTTCCTGCTAAATTGGATTCTTGGATGCGGGAGTCTGGAGGAATGGGCTCCGCCGTCTGTCTGGGTTGTAAAGCGTGACATGCGGACACGTCAGCCACGACTAATTATTCCCTCTGTGCACTGTTAAGTTGTTGCTGTCTGTTTACGGTGCGGTGTTAATTCATTAATATACAGAAAGAGTGCATTCTGGAGTTTAGTGCTCAGGTTCTAGCTCATTTCTCTTGAAGTTGTGTTTATTGTTGGAGCTGTAGAGACTGTCCCAACAAAAGAGATAGACGGATATCTGTTGTTGCTATAGCTTTTTCCTCTATGTGTGTGTGTGTGTGTGTGTGTGACCCTCTGTAAACTTCCTCTCAGTGACACAATCTGTGACCTGGGCGGCGTCAACGAGCTGGCCAATTACGGGGAGTATTCAGGAGCGCCGAGCGAACAGCAGACCTATGACTACGCCAAAACCATCTTGTCGCTGATGACCAGAGAGAAGCACCTCGATGGTAGGAAAACTGAAATGTCAAAACTTTCTGTGTGGACTGAGAGTAGACATTCCCCCTCCCCCCTAAAATAATGTATCAATAATTTTCCAGGAAAGGTTTTGATCATCGGCGGAAGCATCGCAAACTTCACAAATGTTGCAGCAACATTTAAGGTACAGTATAATATGCTTTTTGTTTATTTTTGTAGCCTTATACTATCCACTCTATATCAAGTTATTTACTGAGTATATTCTTGTCTTTACTAGGGGATTGTCAGAGCCATCAGAGACTATCAGGTGCCACTAAAGGAGCATGAGGTCACCATTTTTGTCCGCCGTGGAGGCCCCAACTACCAGGAGGGTCTCAGAGTAATGGGAGAAGTTGGTATGTTATAGATTCTTACTTTACACTGATTTATACTTTAATCTCTTAATTTTACACTTTCAATGTCTTGAGTATGTTTTTTCTTTTTTTTTTTTTTTTTTCTTTTTTTTAAATCTGGAAGCACCTGCAGGTTTTCACACACCACACTTAATTTTGTCCTCTCCTCAGGCAAGACCACTGGGATCCCCATCCACGTCTTTGGCACAGAAACTCACATGACAGCCATTGTCGGCATGGCACTGGGCCACCGGCCAATCCCCAACCAGCCTCCTGTTGCCGCCCACACTGCCAACTTCCTGCTCAACTCCAGCGGCAGCACATCGGTATGACACATACTGGCTCCACGGAGACAAATAGGCTGTTGTGATGTCCTGTCGGCTCACTGTGCAGGGAATTCAGGATCGTCCAATCCACCAATAGTGCGGTGCAGTTTAGCGGCAGAGTGAGCAGGAGACTTACACGCCACAGTCTCTGTTTCACTCTTTGCTTGTCTTGTCCTTTTAGTGAACCAGATTATCAGAAGCCCAACGGCTCTTTTGTGTAAGAGCATTGCAGGGCTTTGTTGACTGCTCGCACTCAAATAGTCGTGAGACACAGTCACCCACTGTGGCTGCCTCAGGCATCCATTAAGAATGTGCAGACTTTCAGCTAAGAGTGTGTGTGTGTGCGTGTGTCTCAACATGTGCACACACACGCATATATGTGCCCATTTACTTCAGGTAGATATATTTAGAGTGTTACAGTTTTACAAAATAAAAGTCATTGTTTTTTGTATTTCTTGCCTTTTTTTTTTTCTTTCCAGACTCCAGCATCCAGCAGGACTGGTTCTTTCTCTGAAAACAGAGCCAGAGTTGAGGGCTCGCCAGCCAAGAAGGTCAAATGTGGAGCTCCTATTGGTTAGAAAACACACACACACACACACACACACACACACACACACACACACACACACACACACACACACACACACACACCACTGCACTGGGAAATCTTTGTACTGTATTCTGAGGCTTGGATGTTTTCATACATGGTTCCTTTGCTGGGCAGCATAATAGGTAGAGGCCTTGTGATCACGCTTGGTCGAATCTAGGTGTTATAGCTCCCTCTCTGGACAGCAGGAGGACCCTGCAATCCAAACTTAATTAAACTGAAATTGACTGTTTCTATATGCAACTCCACACATACACATCTACTCTCATATATCTTAAAAATCAACATGTTTTACTATTTTTGTTGTTGTAATAATTAATAAAAGTAGGCAACTAAGCTATTGTAATCCCAGACCCCTGAAGCGTCCTGGGCTTTGGTGATTTTTTTTTTTTTTTTTTTTTTTTTTTTTTTTTTTTTTTTTCATTCATTCTGGAAAAAGTCACCCTGTCTTTAGCTTGTATCTGTAACAGCCTTTCTTTCCCTGTAGCCAAGGCAACTTCCCTCTTCAGCAAACACACCAAGTCCATAGTGTGGGGTATGCAGACTCGGGCTGTACAGGGGATGCTGGACTTTGACTATGTCTGCTCCAGAGAGGAGCCGTCTGTCGCAGCTATGGTCTACCCGTTCACGTAAGTTCACGTTTGTTAGCTTTTTTGTGTAGTGTCAGTGTAATGGCTCTTTATTGCACATTTAATTATACTTTCCACACGGCTGCCTTCCAGTGGAGACCATAAACAGAAGTTCTACTGGGGCCATAAAGAGATCCTCATCCCTGTGTATAAGAACATGGGTGACGCCATGAAGAAGCACCCAGACGTGGACGTGCTAATCAACTTTGCCTCTCTGCGTTCGGCCTTCGATAGCACCATGGAGACCATGCAGTACCCACAGGTAAACGCCCTCCTCTACCATTGGGAGGTAATACAATTTAAGTAAGGTTCTAAAGTCAACCCTTTCTGTTCCATTGCTTTCAGATTCACACCATTGCCATCATCGCTGAGGGCATCCCTGAAGCCCATACCAGGAAGATCATCAAGGCAGCAGATGAGAAGGGAGTCACAATCATTGGACCAGCAACTGTTAGTCTTGCTTCACTTTTCACAAGATGGCTCAAGATTTCCCTTTGTGTTTTCTCCTCTCACCTTTTTTATTTTTTCCCAGGTTGGGGGAATCAAGCCAGGCTGTTTCAAAATAGGGAACACAGGAGGCATGCTGGATAACATCCTCGCCTCCAAGCTCTATCGTCCAGGCAGCGTGGCCTATGTGTCCCGCTCAGGCGGCATGTCCAACGAACTCAACAACATCATCTCCCGTACCACTGATGGTGTTTTTGAAGGTGTGGCCATCGGAGGCGACAGGTACGTAAATGCCTTTTATCTCCAGGATGTGAGTCTGTGTGTTTTGAATCGGTGTATAATTCTGGTCTCCTCTGCTCTGCAGATACCCGGGCTCTGTGTTTACTGACCATGTGCTGCGCTACCAAGACACTCCTGGAGTAAAAATGATTGTTGTACTGGGAGAGGTGAGGAATAAATCTACACACACACACACACGGCTATCTGCAGCTTTAAACGGTTATCGATTTGCTACATCCAGTATCTTGTCTCTGCCGTCTGCAGATTGGAGGCACGGAGGAGTACAAGATCTGCCAGGCTATTAAACAGGGCAGGATCACAAAGCCAGTGGTGTGCTGGTGTATTGGCACCTGTGCCACCATGTTCTCCTCAGAGGTGAGAGGGCAGATGTAATGTCGGGTACATTTCGGGCACCATTAAGTACCTGCATAGTGAGAGATTTTAAGGAATGAAGGACATTTCTGACCCATGTTGCACCCCACCACCCTCAGGTTCAGTTCGGCCATGCAGGAGCCTGTGCTAACCAGGCCTCTGAGACGGCAGTGGCTAAGAACAAGGCCCTGACAGAAGCAGGTGCCTTCGTCCCAAAGAGCTTTGATGAGCTGGGCGAGATAATCAAGTCAGTGCACAGTTACGTTCATTACTTCAGTTCATCATGCTAAGATAAAGATAAATGTTTGAGTTCTTTTCCTCCTGCACTTTTCTTCCATGCAGATCTGTTTATGACGACCTTGTTGCCAAAGGAGTCATCCAGCCAGCTGAAGAGGTGCCTCCTCCCACTGTGCCGATGGATTACTCCTGGGCACGAGTGAGTATGCGAAAGAAGTCACGTTTTTAACACCTGACCAAATCGTATTGTTTTTTAAATTGCAACAGACAGAAAACAATGAGTACATGAAATTATGTTTTTCTTTTTCCTCCTTGCCTCTGTTTTTGCCCTGCAGGAGCTTGGTCTGATCCGTAAGCCAGCCTCTTTCATGACCAGCATCTGTGACGAGAGAGGTCAGGAGCTCATCTACGCAGGCATGCCCATCACCGAGGTCTTCAAGTCAGAAATAGGCCTGGGAGGAACTCTGGGGCTGCTCTGGTTCCAGAGGAGGTCAGCCTCTTATCCCAGCTGTTGTGAGAAACAAACTCTTGAAAAATCCTTGAAGTACAAAATCACGATGTGTTGTTTCCCCCCCACTTTGTTTTGCAGGTTGCCGAGGTATGCCTGCCAGTTCATTGAGATGTGCCTGATGGTGACTGCTGATCACGGCCCTGCTGTTTCTGGTGCCCACAACGCTATTGTGTGTGCCCGAGCCGGCAAAGATCTCATCTCCAGCCTCACCTCGGGCCTCCTCACCATTGTAAGACACTGTTGCCTGTGATGCATGTTCTCCATTTACCTGCCTGCAAAAATCAACAGTTTTTTCCTTGTCCTCTTTTCAGGGTGATCGCTTTGGAGGGGCTCTGGATGCTGCAGCAAAGCAGTTCAGCAAGGCATTTGACAGCGGTATGCTGCCCATGGAGTTTGTCAACAAGATGAAGAAGGATGGCAAGCTGATCATGGGCATTGGACACAGAGTCAAGTCGGTGAGTACCACAGCTCCCGAGCATGTGAGCTCCCAGCATGGAAGGCAACAGAATGATTTTTTTACTTCAACATTTTTGTTGAAATTTTTCATGAATCTTCAATTAAACAATACACTGCCAATGTTGCTTTAAGGCCAGAATGACCAAGTACAGGATGAGCACTAGAGATATAAATAAACTGTCACCTATAGAGAAATGTGGGGTTATTTCTCTACAAAATAAAACTGACGGAAGGAAGGAAAGAAGATTTTGAAGGAACTGGAATTCTCTGTTTCTGCAGATCAACAATCCCGACATGAGAGTCCAGATCTTGAAGGACTTTGTGAAGCAGCACTTCCCCTCCACCCAGCTTCTGGACTACGCTCTAGATGTAGAGAAGATCACCACATCCAAAGTAAGATTTGTTATTTCATCATCTCATCAATAAATAATCACAGACAATTTTTTTTAATTGGATTATCCTCTTTTTTTTATTTTCTCCCCCTCTGTGTCTGTTTCATGGTGTTAGAAACCCAACTTGATCTTGAATGTGGACGGCTTCATTGGTGTTGCCTTTGTGGACTTGCTCAGGACCTGTGGTGGTTTTACAAGGTAAGACAATGTCTACTTGTCATCTTCACAATGATTGATACAGTTTAACGTTTTATTATGAGTACAGCTGTCTTTTTAAATTCATCAACTCTCTTCCTCTGTGTCCATCACGCCACTGCAGGGATGAAGCTGATGAGTTTGTGGAAATCGGCGCTCTGAATGGCATCTTTGTCCTGGGACGCAGCATGGGATTCATTGGTGAGTCATCTCTCTGTGCAGACACATGCTATAGTAATGTATGCAAGCACCTTTTTCTTTTTTTTTCTCTTTTGTTTTTACCTTGTATGTCAATCAATCCTTCCCGTCTCTGTCTCCTCAGGACACTACCTGGACCAGAAGAGGCTGAAGCAGGGTCTGTATCGCCACCCGTGGGATGACATCTCCTATGTTCTCCCTGAACACATGTCCATGTAACCAGAGGGTCTAAACCTACTGTCCCCCACACTGTGACCCATCACCTCGAAGCAGTGGCATAATATAGGGAAGATGTTACTACTAATATATAGCTGTAAATGGCAAATATTGGAAAAAGAAGAATTTAATGTTTTTAATTTTGGAAACCTGTTAGTGCTGCATCTGTGTAAATAATAGTAAAGCCTGCTAAACTGTGAAGCTCCAGTCACACAGAGTCAGGGTCTGACTGTGTGTTAGGGAGAGTTAATGATGAATCAGGTGGGAGGTAGTGGATTATTCACCTGTCGACCACCACCACTATAACTCTGATGGCTACAACAGTGAAGTGCTGTTATTTACGCCCAGATATTACATTGTTGTATTAACCTAGCATGTGTGTCTATCCCGTCTCTGTGCAGCTCTCTTCATTGTGCCATTTCAAAATCACGAGCTTGCTACAAGGGGTGAACATGTTGTGCAGTCATGCCAATAATATGAGAACATACTGTAGATCAGAGCTTTATTTATGTATAGATGTGTTCATGGTGAAAACGAAATGGTTATAGTTTTTGATTTTCTGTAATGTTTTTGACAACAGTGAAACAGCAGTCTGCTTACTGTGGCGAACGGGACCACCTCATGAGTCATTCCTGGCAGGTGCTGCCATTTGCTGTCTGCAGGAAATGTTCTCTCTCAGCTGGTGCATAACGTGGGAGTATTTCCTACGAGGTTTTAAATGGAAGTTGAGAGTTCTTAAATCATAAGAGTGGAAAATAAATATGTAATTGCAATGTTTTTTTTCTTTCCCGAGCATTTTAAGTGGATTATGGTATTTTGCCTCAGATCCCAAAATGCAGTTCAGTTATAATCCCATCTTCTTATTCAGTTTTTGTTTTTTAAATACATGCACTAATCCATTACAATAAGCTTACTTGTTGTTAGAATATTTTTGTGACAGCCTAATATGGCAGTTAAATGGCATTATATATTTTTACATGATTAATATGTTAGTCTTCATAGATGTCTTCATATTCTTTTAATAATTGAGATTTTTTCCATCACATTGTTTCATTTCTGTGTTAGAAGTTCAACACTGGACTTTGAATGACCTTTAAAATCCCGCTCTATTACCCACTGACTGTTTCTGTTTAACGAAAACATTTAATGTGACACAGACGATGTACAGGTCTCACCTTAGAGAATTTGACACTCCTTCCAGATCACTACCAATTTCATTAGACTTAGGTGCAGGACAGAACTCTCTTCTGTAATCCTGGCTGACATTCGATAATGTTAAACATTTTCCAAATGTTTATGTGGTCCAAAAGAAAGTATGTGGCAGCCATGACCAGTGTCATGTTCTCTGTAAATGTTGCAAAAATTGTAGAAAAATTCTGTGGACAACCTCACCAGTGTTGTCACAATGTTTTTGTTTTTAACTGTTTCAGTGTGAACTGGATGTGCCTCTGTACTGATTTGTTGTATGTTGACAACTGTGTAATTGAGTACAATAAAATGTAATTGATGTAATGTAATAATGTGGTATGATTTCATTCTGGTCTTGCATGTGTATGTGTGTGTGTGTGTGTGTGTGCAGTGTTGAATTTTGAAATATTTATACTTAACCTCTTTCTGGATTCAATGTTGAATAGTTAATTTGGTAACTGAATGCATGTGCAGGGTTAAGGTGGCATTGAGCTTCTTCCTACATTTAAGGACTTTGAAATCTTTTATATTGATCTCCTTATCTGAACCTTTTGAGGTAAACAATTCTGTTTTTTTGCTTCATACATATTTTGTGTGTTAAGTGTTAAATCTGGAACTATACAGGACTATGCCTCATGACTTGTGATTCACAGGTGTAACTAATAACATTTTAATTATGTTTTTTTCATGTAGGTGTGTTAGTGGCAGAATCATGCTATTGTGCATGTGTCTGAATGACATATTTTAGTGGCACACCTAATTACACAGCCATTATTGTTCAACGGTGGCTGTGCTTTTCCTGCTATTAATCTGGAATAGAACATCAAAATAGGGTAAAATGGTCTGATTTAAATGATTAAAATGATATCAACTGTAAATATACTGAACATAAAGGTATGAGGCTGGGATGAGTGTGTTGAAATTCTCTAAGCCTGTATGGCTAACTATGTCAGTACAAGTTTGTCTACATGTGCAGGTCTCAGCAGTGAGTTCGGGAACGGCGGCTCACGTCAACGACGCGGTTACGCCTTTCACCCACTGCGCATGTCAGAGATTCTGTCTGTGTTTACCAAGCTGAAGTTAGTTGCTCATTCGTAGTTTCCTGACGCTTCCGTTACCGACTCCAAAAACGGTGCTTTTTTGCCTATCTATGATTGGTAGCCTATGTAAAATAATACTTTAGTCATCTTGAATAATTAAGTTATTATTTTGTACATGTAGCTACTCGTATGCTGAATGATGGTTGTAATTATACGTTAAATCTAACAAAATATCCGTAGCACTAGTTTGACATGAAAATTAATCTTCTGTTTGAAATTCAGGCTTAACTATTGCCTCTAAAATATCGCATTTACATCAGAAATATGTGTATTTTGGGCTCGCTTATTTTCCCCTTCAAGTCGCGGATGTGAAACTCAAATGTGAAACGCGCTTCGGGTTCGTTCTCTGTTTTGACTCCATGTATGTGTGGCTGCGTATGTCGCCTCCTTTCCTTCACTAGTTTATTTCATTTCCCTTTACTGCTCTCCTCCAGCGCTGGCAGCAGTATGGCAGCGGCGGCCCCCAACCCGGAGGACTCCGCCAGGAGCAGTAGTAACAGCGGAACCAGCACACCCAGCGCCCTTGCCGGAGACGGGGATGCGGAAGAGGCCGAGGACTTCACCTCTTCCTCCCACTGCTCGGAGCTGTCTCGGCGGCAGAACGAGCAGAGGAAGCAGGGCTTGTTCTGCGACGTGACGCTGGCCTTCAGCAGCGGGGCGGCTGCCGGGAGCGTCCAGATATGTGAGTTTTCAGCCCACAGATCTGTGCTTGCTGCGGCCACCGACTATTTCACCCCCCTGCTTGGAGGACAGTTCTCCGAGTCCTTGTCTGGACGGGTAGAGATGAAGGAATGGAGCTCAGAGCTGGGGCCGGACCCGGAGACGGTGGAGAGTGTCATCCAGTATATGTACACTGGTGAAATACGCGTCAGCACCTGCAATGTACATGAAGTACTGGAGCTAGCTGATAGGTATGTTCTGTTTACAGTCACATCTGTGTGTGTGTGTGTGTGTGTGTGTGTGTGTGTGTGTGTGTGTGTGTGTGTGTGTGTGTGTGTGTGTGTGTGTGTGTGTGTGTGTATGTCTGAGTGTGTGTATGTCTGAGACAGACAGACTGAAAGACTGACAGACAGTGATTTTGATAGTCAAAGCATGAGGCCTTGTGTGGCTGCTTTGTTGCCTGTAAGTATTGTTATTGTGCTCTAGACTGGTCTGGCATAACCAGTTGAAACAGTGTAGCATTATCTATTTAACAGGAACTGTTAATTCCCTCTGACATCCTATACTGTGTTTCTTACTGTTGGCTGTACATTAGGTTCCTCCTGGTGCAACTGAAGGATTTCTGTGGTGAGTTCCTGAAGAAGAAGCTGAGCTTGACCAACTGTGTGGCTGTGCACAGCCTAGCCCACATGTACACCCTGGACCAGCTGGCTCTACGGGCTGCAGACATGATCCGTCGCAACTTCCATAAGGTTATCCAGGATGAGGAGTTCTACACGCTGCCCTTTCACCTGGTCCGTGACTGGCTGTCTGATGCAGAGATCACAGTGGACTCTGAGGAGGTGCTATTTGAGGCGGTGGTGAAGTGGGTGCAGAAGAACCCAGAGGAACGAAGCCGCTACTTCGAGGAGCTGTTCCGTCTCCTGAGGTTGCCCCAAATCAAGCCCACCTACCTGACCAGGGTGGTGAAAAATGAGCATCTGGTGGCTGCCAATGAGGCCTGTCTCCGGCTGGTGTCAGAGGCAGTAGAGGGTCACGCTATTCGTTTTGAAAACCTCAAGTCAGCTGACATGGAGCTCTGGTCTTCACACATGGCCTCCTTTCAGCCTCGTTTTGGCCAGAACATGGACGTTATCATGGTAGTGGGCGGAGTGTCAGAGGGGGGGGACTACCTGAGTGAGTGTGTTGGCTACTTCATTTACGAGGACCGTTGGGTCAACCTGCCGCACATCCACAACCACCTGGATGGCCACGCCATCGCTGCCACAGAGTCCCATGTCTACGTAGCCGGTTCTATGGAGCCAGGCTTTGCAAAGACGGTGGAGCGTTACAATCCTAATCGCAACACCTGGGAGCAGGTGAGCAACTTGACCACACGCAAGCATTCCTTTGGCCTCACCTGCATTAAGGATATCCTGTACAGCATCGGTGGCCATGGAAACTTCAGTCCAGGTTTCAAAGATGTCAGTGTGTACGAGCCAGAGCAAGACAAGTGGCACAATCTGGAATCTGCCCCCAAAATCCTGCGGGATGTGAAGGCAGTGAGTGTGGAGGACCGCTATGTGTATGTCACGGCACGTACACCTGTTGATACAGATAATGAGGATGGACTGAAGACGGTGACCACTCGTTACGACACAGAGAGCCGCCAGTGGCAAGATGTTGACTCCCTGCCCCTTATTGACAACTACTGCATCTTCCAGATGGCTGTGGCTTCTACTAACTTCTACCACACAGCCTCCTGCTGCCCCAAGAGCTACACAGTGCGGGATGAGGTGGCCAGGCAGAAGATTAGTGTGCGCATCTCTGATGAGATCCTGGAGAGCCTGCCACCAGAGGTCACCAGCATTGAGGGTGCCGCGATTTGCCACTTCGATGAGGATGTCTTCATCATCGGAGGCTGGAAGAACAGCGATGACGTGGACAAGCAGTATCGTAAGGAGGCCTACCGCTACTGTGCTGAGAGGAAGCGCTGGATGCTGCTGCCGCCCATGCCTCAGCCACGCTGCCGAGCCACAGCCTGCCATGTCCGCATCCCATACCGTTTCCTGTACGGCTGCCAGCGCTACCCCATGCCCCAGAACTTGGCCCGCCAGCGAGATCGCATGCAGCAGATGCAGCAGCTTCACCGGCGCACCCTCACCCTGCGCCGGCAGCTCCAGTCACAGATAGAGTGTTGAGCAGGCCGGTGTCTGCTCCTTCCAACAACTGCACAGTTCTATCTGAGGATCTACTGCAAACCACCATTACATTGCAACCATCATCATTGACCCCCATTCGTACATAACACGCCGCGGTGGGTCTTGCGTTGCTCTCATCCCGCATTTCATTGATCTCAACCCTGTGCCATTGGCTCTCATACTGTGTTGTGTTAATGGCTGATTTGTGGAAAGCCATGAAATATGTGGGCAAGCGTGTGCTGACCTGCTGGTTGTCTGTGAGGGGGGATAGGGCAGATGTATACATGTGAATAAGAGTGTTATATAACAGCCAACAACTGAATATCCTTTTGTCAAGTATGTTGGTATAGATGCTGTTTATCTGTTTGTACATAAATAGTATAAAGCTGTATATGTATACATTTATATGGATATTTTACATTCCGTTATTGTATGCCTGTACTTGGAAGGCTATGTGACGTTACTACTAACTGCATTTCTACATTCAGTCCAACCTGCTTAATGAAGTCTCATTCCACTGTAACACTGTGACAATCTCCTCATGCCAGTATATGATCGATCTAAAAGTCTTAACTCTAACTTATATCATAGTTGCTCTAGTACAATGGCTCTGCTTGTTGCTGTGCAGCCTCAACAACTAAATATGAATTGAGTCAGAAAGGCTGTTAATCTTAAAATCCTGTAGACTAGTTTGCTTTTTAGATCGCAGTTTCTCCTCAACAGTTGTACAGAGTATATTTCTGTCTTTTTTGTTGCTCACGTAAAACTTGAAAACTAGAAATGTTTTTCCAGGTTTATGAAGAGGTGAAAGGACGAGAGGACTGTAATATCCAAAATATGTGAGAAGATGTAATGAAAGCATTCCTTTGAGTTTCCTTAACACTGAAACATTCTATTTGGCCACTGCATTTTAGCACCAATCATTAGCAATGGCTTAATCATTCTTTTCTTTTGCACTTTGGCAGCCTGTTGCTCAGTGTATTCCCATTCATTTTTAGAAAGATACATAGAAAACGTGTATATGTGTGACTGCAGGGGTGTGTATGATTTTGTGTTTGCAGAGGGTTCAGTTGTCACTCTGCAAAGAATGGCAAAAGCTTCTCTAGAACTGCACTTTTTCGACATGTAATTGTTTTTAAAGTCTTACAGAAGCATAGGGATTTAAGTTGCCACTGCACTTTGACTTTGCTTGTTTCATTTGTTTCATATCAGACAAGGTGATTGTATTTTGGAGATGGTTTGTTTTAGCCAGCTTACAGCCAGTAAGTTCAGATCTTTTTTGAAAAAAAAAAAAATAAATAAAACATGTAAACATCATTTTCAGATTTGTTTCCACACATTAAATGTCTTGTAAAACCTTGTGTTCCTGTACTTGAATGCCAGCTGGGTGTATATTAGAGATCTGCTATGTTGTTCTGTGGTCTCCCTTCACCCTCCAAAGAGACTTAAAAATGAGAATCAGACTTAAAGGCAAAACAAAAGGGATTGTTATATGAATATGTTGTGACTGACATTCAGAAATTCCCACTGTCCAGGCAGCGCCTATTACAGCATAAAGGTTACAGAGCGCAGAAATGATATTCATTTCCACTTTATAACCAACATTAATAGCACTGCAGATATTAAGTGGTATAAGCTATGTAATTTGCTTTGCATGTGATAGTCTGACATTGTGTCCTTAATATTGGATGTAAGAAATGCTAATGTCATCACTTGCAATTAAAATTGTTTTGTAAGACAAATGATTGCACATGTAGTGTATTATTGCTTTGTTGGACTTCACTGGTTAAAAGAGGTACTACTTGCAAGTCTTGTAACTTCTAACTAACGCAACGGTTAAATTGATTAGTCTCACAGTTGTGACGGTTATAATGATGGGCTAGTTAGTGGTATTGACTTTCGTGATTGGATTTTTTGATTCATTTAAAATGTATGTATGACCGAGAGTTTTGGCTCACCTTTGTAAACAGGGCTTTTTTGTTCCCTTCAGTAATATTTCATCGTCCTGAGAAACCTCGGGTAAGGGATGGGGTGGAACCCTAAATCAGTGCCTTTGCCTCAGGGGGAAGAGTACACACCGTCCCACCTTGAAGTTATGCAAGTAGTGGTGCTGCCTTCACAAATTTCTCATAAGCTCGTAATTGTAAAAATACCAGACAAAATGAAGCCCTTTAGACCAGAGAACATATGTCACCTACATTATGTTTATTTTCTCGTCATAATTTATGAAGACGGCTCCCATACATGGTCTACAGTCACTTGAATGTCGTGGACTAGCACTCTTTAACGCTTAATTTTACTATTTAGTCCGACTTCTGAAAATCCCGACGCTTAACGACTGTACCTGAAGGCAGCAGAACGGCAACATAGAAGATTCTGTCGTGTACATAGCAACATTACACACCAACGAATATCAACTGTTGACACGCTGTTTGTCAAAATAACCTTTACGGATCGGCAACAAATTTCAAGAAAATGGTGATTTTATTCAGCATGTTTTCGGCGGAATGTCTAACACCAAAAAGGATGCATCCCACACCAGCGTACTTGCTTACTAGCCAGCTAAACTGGGTTAACAAACTACAGTGTCGTAAGCTAACGGTCTTCTCTTTGTTAGCTAGCTAAACCGTGTCAGTAAATGACAACATAAACTGGTTATTATTACGGCTATAGAGTCAGTGTTTTAGCATTTGGAAATGTTGTGTGGACAGGGAGTAGCAAGCTAAATAGTGTGCTATTCAATTTGGTGCTAGCACCTTACTGGTTAGCTAACTATGCTTCCTCCTTATTGCCTAAACAAACAACTCCAACGAGACATAATCACTCTGTGTCTCTCTCATTGACACTCTTAACGTATTTTCTCATCTAAGATCCCGGAGCTGTCCAACCCCTCGGTGTGTATGAGGGACCCTGAGAGGGTACACGAGATCCTACAGTCCATGGCGAAATCTGGCTCCAACACCGTCCAGGTAAACTACACCCTGTTGGCAGCTCTCATAAACAGAATCGGCCAAAATGAAAAATACTAGATGTTTGTGTTCATATTCTTTTCTGCTCCAGGTGATCTCAGACTTTGACATGACCCTAACAAGATTTGCACACAATGGCAAAAGGTGCCCCACGTGTCACAGTAAGCCCAGCTGTTTGTCATGCATATAAAGGTTGTTTTTGGCTAAACTTTTTTTCACGCGTGTGTGTGTTTTATTTTCAGATATACTTGACAACAGCAAACTTATCTCTGATGACTGCAAAGAGCAGGTAAGAAAGATGCGTCAGTGCAAAAGTAGATTTTCCTTTGGTTGGACTAACATTAATTAAATTTGCACAAAACATAGTAGCATCGCTATATAATCATTTATCTTATAGTATGGCAAATCTTAAATTCTAGTTATTTTCCAGCTTACAATTGGAGTATGTCATGCGTCAGTGCAAAATAGCATGCGATTGAAACAGTCTCCAGTTCAAGAATGCAAAATTATCATGTTGTGGAGTATATTTCAATCCACATGTAAACCACTGCATACATATAACTTATATGTAATGTATTTAACATTCATGAACATGTAATGATTTATTGCGAAAATATCTCACTTATACTTTTGTTTGATATCATTCATTCAGTATTTTACATTTATTGTCTGCCCTCTAGTGGGCAATAGGGGGAATGGAAACGTATGACAAAATCAACCATGATCTGTGACTTGCATTTATTTATTAGTAAAGCAAATAATTTAAGTGCCCTCTTGCTGTTAAATCAGACCTTTTCTTAATGTTTTTTTGTATCTGCAATGTGGCATATTTTTCAATAAGAAGATTTCAAAGAGATAGTCTGGACCATGTTACTATTGTAACTACAGATTAAATAAAATGGATATAGGAGAAAAAATATAATCCGTGAAATGCACCCTAATGGTTTCTCTGTGAAGGCCTGTGATATAATATGACAGAAAACTTTCTCTTCCTGGGTGAAATTTGGCCATCTTTTCTGAACATCTAAGCCACAGTTCACTGAATATTGTGCTGTCTCTCTTAGCTGAAGGAACTACTCAACACATACTACCCCATAGAGATCGATTCTTCACGGTCAATAGATGAGAAGTTGCCTCTAATGGTGGAGTGGTGAGTATTTAATACACCTTTTCTTGAAAATATGATACTTTGCACTTTCATGTGTCCATAAAACTGCTCTGCTTATTATTTCTGACAGGTGGACTAAAGCCCATGAACTACTGGTACAGCAGAAGATCAGAAAAGACCTGCTGGCCAAAGTGGTACAGGAGTCTGATGCCATGCTCAGGTCAGAAAGTCTATTTTGTGATTTTTAATTCAAAAAAATTATAAAATGGCCTCTAGAACTGACTTGATATTTTTACAGAGAGGGCTACCAGCTCTTCTTTGACCACCTGCATGAGCACAGCATCCCTCTGCTCATCTTCTCTGCTGGGATAGGAGACGTCCTGGAGGAGGTGATCCGCCAGGCTGGGGTCTTCCACCCCAACGTCAAAGTCTTCTCCAACTACATGGACTTTGATGAGTGTGTGAGTAGCCACACCACAAACATACCTCAATTTGAGCCCCACAGCAGGGATAAGGTGATGGACACGTGCCTTGATTTGCTTAAACAGGGAGTACTGAGGGCCTTCAAGGGAGAGCTGATCCACATCTACAATAAAAGGGAAGGTGCTTTGCTCAACACTGGCCATTTCCAGGAGTTGCGGGCACGACCTAACGTATTACTGATGGGGGACTCTCTGGGAGATCTGACCATGGCTGACGGGGTGCAGCAGATGGAGAACATCCTCAAAATCGGATTCCTCAATGACAAGGTAAATAAAAAGCACACCTTCACACGTTCATCAAAATGACTGGATAGCAATATTTAGTACCTGCCACCCTAAGATGAAGGTTAAGTTGAAAATATTCACTGACTCAAACATTTTACCACAGTAAAGTCATATTCTGACATTTTAGTACACACCTCTGATCTGTTTTTTCAGGTGGAGGAGAGGAAGCAGTCATACTTGGACTCATATGACATTGTGTTGGTAAAAGATGAAACCTTGGAAGTCCCCAATGCTGTACTGCTCTACCTCACTGGCAATAAGTGAACTGAGAATTGACTGTTTAAGGTTCACTTGCCACTCTGGTGCTATAAACTGAAGAGGCCCATCTTCAGAACGTTATTGATAACCAACTAAGAATGTTTAGAGTATTTTTTTTAATTTCTACTAAAAAGATACACACTTTTGTGAATGAGTCCAGGTTAGCACAGCTGCAGCTCACAAACACCATGTCACTCTTTCATATCCATGTTCATGGGCCTTCTTCTCATGTTAATGGTTAAACTGTTTTTGGACCATACTGTATATGATGGAAGCCAGATTTGCACTGTCTACCTGTGTGCAGCATGTAAGTGTGTGTTAGTGTGTTTTAGTGTGTTTATTTTAAATTTTTTTGGGAGACAATTGTCAGACGTTTCTGGTACTCATATAAAAAATATACTGATAAAGGGAAAGAAAATTGCACGTCAATGGCAGCGCTTGACATTTGGTTTGAAACTGATTTCCAGCCTCTTACTACAAAACAATTTTCCAGCTAATTTTAACCTGAAACCAAATACTTTTAAAAATCATTTTCCATGTTTTACCTTGGTGTAGTTTTTCAGTTTCTTGCCATATTGTCAAGCTCACAATACATTTTGTGTTTTCCGTTAAAGCTATTGTTTTTCTTATGACACGACTGTAATAGTAAGTGTTGCACAGACAGCTGTCTGTGCAACACTTAAAATAAATAGGTGAGCAGAGATAAAAATATCTAGATCTTTTTTTAAGATCCAAGTTCACTAATGATCTGTAAGAGTAACTGCTACCTCAGAAGTTTTCTGGTATTTGCAAGAAAAATAAAACTTATTTAGATTTTTTTGTTTGTTTTTTAAACTTTAGATACTTTAATTTCTAGGTTCCTTCAGGAGTTTGTTACTTTCTGCACTGCCACAACAAAAGTTTCTAAAAACCTTTTAACTAAATAGAATATCCAAGAATGACAGATTTTTTTTTTCTGTCATTTGTGGACTGTGTGCCACATGCAGCAAGTCATGATTTTTTTAATGTCCAAACTCATTTACTTTTAAAATGTTACAACTTGTATGAAATAAAATTCAGTGTCATCTTGTCTGAGCTTCATGTTTCCTTAAAAAACAGGTCACTAAGTGAAAATCTGCCAAAGAAGTTTACTGGTACAGTGCATGTATGTGCACGAACAGGGTGGAAGGAAGAAAGTTGATGTTGTCTCTTATTTTATTATAAAACAGTTTATTTTATGTTTCACAACACAATCTGTAATATAATTTTCTATGATAGATTTTCTGTTATAGTACAAACCTGCCACTCCCAAACTGTACAACCAGTGGTTTTTCATTTGTCTATCAAGAGACGGGTGTGAGGCACGACAACAACTCTGCATTTGACTCATTTATATAAAATGATATAGTCTGGAGGATGGGCCCTGCCCAAATGTTTGTAAGGTAGTTTGATGTAAATGCTTAAATCTGCCTTTCTTTTGAGGGGAATATATTTTCTTTACAGATATTATTTATTTCTTTCACAGTTTCAAACACCTGTTTCCTGTGCACAACATACTGACCCTCAGATACAGATGTTCTCTTGTGCTGTCGATGTGGTTCTGCAGTGGGGTGAGATGTCATTAATGCATTTTAAAACAATCTAGCAAAGTGTCTGACTGCCTTAAATAAAAGCTCTCAATATTTGAAACATTTTCAAAATAGTGGCATGACAGTTGCTAAGACGACAGTATTACCCCAGACAGTAAATGACCACCACTGAAATACTCTATGTCCCTTTTTACAACTCATCTCGTATCACTTGTTCAGATTCCTCATCCATCTCATCTTCCACAATCTTCCCATCTTGATTGCGGTCCTGGTTATTGAACATGTCCTTAATGATGCTGTCGGCATCCACCCCTGGCCGCAGACGGCCTTTGCCCTCTTTAACTTGGATCATGATGAAGGATGAAAACTGAAGAAAATACAGGAGATAGTATTGCACTGTTAAAAAGAAATTTCCCTGCTTATACCCAGGCTGTTTTTATTTTGTTTTTGTTTTTTTACTTGGATTGAACCTAACTTGTCTCCTTACCTCCTCTAGAGGAACCTCTTTGTCACCATTGAGGTCCATAGCAGGAAAGAGGGGGTCAGGGCCGTCTCCTAGCCACACAAACATGTAGCCTTCAGGCACTCCCTTCTGCAGCTCCACCAGCTCCAGCTCAAAGAAGAGCACAGCACTCCTGGGGACTCCTCCAGCTGGAGACACCAAGACGCAGAAGAGAACACGAGTCAGGGTGAAAAAAAAAAAGTGTGTGCAGGGTGTGATCTGCGCTGCTCCAATGACTGACCTCCATTTTCACCGTGCCCCCAGTGAGGAGGGATGACCACCTCCCTCCTTTCACCCACGCACATGCCGCTCAAACCTTCCTCCAGACCCAGGATCACCATTTTTGCTCCAAGAGTCGTGGTAGAGGGCGAGTTGTACTGATCCCTGGAGTGACAGATAACATGTTACCACTCTAAACAGAAGGAACCAAAACAAATTAAAACTAAATCAAAATTTTCTATGTAACAAAACCTCGAGCCATGCAAGCATACGTGCTGTTGTCATGGATATGGAAATGGTATCAAATCTGCAGTTCCAGGGCCACTGAAATCTGTCGTACAAGGAGCCAGCAATGATTACATGCATGAACCAGGAGGAGGAGGATGCAGTGAAGCAGAGTGAACAGCAGAGGGGGCTCACGAGGAGTACAGCAGGGTGCCGTCCATCAGGGAGCAATTGTAACGATACTGAATCAGATCGTCTGCTTCACTGGTCACGTTGCATTCCTGGGGCTTGTGGGTAACTTTAACCGCGACCGGATCTTTGGGATTGTGGAAATCAATGACATAAATGTCAAAGACCAGCACAGCAGATCCAGGAATGAGGTCTCCTGCAGCCAATAAATAAACAGGGCAATGTTATAAACACAAACTTAGTGATTTGTTATTCCAATCCAAATGTCTTCTTAATTCTTCTAAATCCATGAATCAAACTCACCAACTCCTTCTTCACCATATGCCAAGTGAGGAGGAATTGTAATCCTCTGTTTCTCTCCTATGCACAGCCCCTGCAGTGCTTTGTCCATCCCTCGGATCACATATCCCATCCCGATGTAAGTGTTATAGGTGCTATTTCGCTGGTAGCTGTCAAGGGAAGAGTGACAGTCAGAGTTCTTTTTTTTTGTACTTTATTGCTCTCGGAGAATGGAGAAGTCTCAGGTTTACCTCGAGTCGAAAGCCGTGCCGTCCTGGAAGGTACCGTTGTAGTGGTAGCGGATGTAATCTCCGGTCACCGTCCTGCGGGTGCAGCCTTTAGGCACTTCCTTCACCTCCACAATCAGGTCATCCTTGGGGTTGAACACATCAATCAGCAGCACCTCAAACACCAGTGTGGCCTGAGGAGGGACCAGAGTTCCTGTTGGGGGAAAAAACTAATACTTGCAGTGTGCCTACAAATCACAGTTGCAGGTCCATACTTGTCAAATATGCTTTCCATTATTGCTCACCCAGTTTTAACATTAGTGTCCTATCTTCCAGGCAGACCTTTTTATCCATATTATTGTGGTATGAAACTTTCAAGTTGTATCTACATCACACATACAGTATATAGAAGGAGAATGTCGATCAACAGGCTGAGCCTCAGTTTCACACATTCACCTTTCATTGCTCTCAACTACAGTGCCATGAAACAATACTTACAGTATAGTAAGGCATTAAACCCACTAATAAACTACTGTGCATGTCTTTGGACTGCAAGAGGAAACCGGAGTATTCGGAGAGAACCCACGCAGGCACAGGGACAACATGCAAACTCCACACAGAAAGGTCTCAGGCCCGTGATTCGAACCCAGAACCTCCTCACTATAAAGCAACTCTAACCACTGCTCAACCGTGTCACCTCACAGGTAACTCGTTCTATAGTAAGTCATAATTACAACATAGTATGGCAAGGCATATAAACGTCATAGTACAATAAGCCATAAAAGGTCATAGTAGAAAGTCATGAAAAGGTCATAGTATTCATGCTGACATTTTCTGCTAAGTTAAACATGTTTGTACACAAGCCACCACCATGTCATTATTTAGTACCAGAGCCGTTCTCTCCATACGCCAGGAAGGGCGGGACGATGACGATCCGTCTCTCTCCAACACACATGCCCATGAGACCCTCGTCCATGCCTTTGATGAGGTCACCCTGTCCCAAGTAGGTGTCATAGGTTGTATTCCTCGAGTAGCTATATTAAACACAGTTCAAAGTTGTTGAAAAGCACAGAAACAGTCAGGAGATACTTTTAAGTTCCTGCAATAAACAACCTGCAGCCTCAGTGGTGTTTGGTCTCACCTGGAGTCAAAGGCTTCACCAGACAGCAGGGTGCCGTTATAGTGGTAACGGACAAAATCTGATGCCACAGTGGTCCGTTTGCAACCTGCAGGTTTGTTGATCGTGCGGATCTGGACCTTGTCCTCAGCGTTCCATATGTCCAGCAGCAGAACATCATACACCAACACAGCATCAGCAGGAATTACACCACCTGTCAGACAAGCAGCACAAATTGTCATAAACCTGCACAGATCATGTCACTAATAAAGTGCAGAGAGAGTTTCATCACACCTGTTCCTATGCTTCCGTAGGCCAAGTGTGGGGGGACTGTGATTCTCCTACGTTCGTTCACGCACATGCCCTGGAGACCGCGGTCCATCCCTGTGATGAGTCTGCCCAGGCCCACCTGGCTGATGAAGGCTTTGCCTCGGTCATGACTGTAGACAGAAAGGGAGAGGTAAATGAGAATCAATGGCACCGACCACAGGTAGAAATGTCAAAACAGTATGTAATTAGGGAAAATTATGCCAATATTTTGTAGTGCTATAAAGTCAGCATCCAATGCTCCATCCACAATCAGCAATATTATTTAAAGGGACTCTCTCGGCTCAATTATGATTAGTTATTTTAACAATTTTGAAAACCTAGAGGGTTGTTTGAAATATCCACCACCTTAACAAAAAAAACTCACGCTTTGTGTACCAACAGGATACTCGATCACAGCAAGAACAAAACTCGTGCATTTGTATTACAGTTTTTACATAGCTAACACATAGCTAAGAAACTGTTACACATAAGAGACCATGTGGCTGACACGTCTGAAGGTATCACAGCTGTAGTCAGTTGTTTCTGAGCCTTGAAAATGGTTGTGAGTCACATTCCTTCTGTTTACCACAGTGTCTCCATGATACTAAACAACATACTTTGCAGTTTGCAATATGCACTGCATAGCAACCATTCTGTAAGAGCTAAACATGCTATTTGAAGCTATATTTTTCATGTGAAGTAAACTCGTTCTTGACTTTACACATAAAGTTTAACTTTCTCGTACAAAAGACTTTAAAGCTATAAATGAACGCAGTTGAAAGTAACTGACATACAAAAGTGCATTTCGCTGTAACTTCACCTGGAGTCAAACTTCTGCCCGTCTGCAAAGAAAGTACCGTTGAAATGATAACGGATAAAATCTTCTGTTTGCACCTCTCGGGGACAAACTTTCGGTATTTCGTACCGATCGACAACAACGTCCACTAAAGGTCCGGGATTACATTTCACAGTGACTACATGAAGGAAAAATAAAACGGACATTATCATCAAATCCATCTGGAAAGTTATGACAATAACTGCGGAAGCTCGCGCAGTCTGCCAGCTGGGTGATGCGGCTGGAGTGGAGAGAGAAGTACCGCAAGAAATTTGGGACATTCAGGTTAAATCAAGTGTGCTGGAATAAGATAAACTTCCGGTTACAGATTACAAAATAAATGCCTTTTCAAAGAACTTGGAATATGAAAAAAATGGACTATTAAGCCAATATGGTGAGGAAATGAATGAATTAATAAATATTTGCTGAGCACATCCAAGTGATATTTTTTGTATAGGGGTAATCATCTTGAAGGTCCAATTGAGGACTGCTAAAAATGGGTGAGACTTGTGTTAAAGCTGCAGACATACTGAATTTAATGTATTTTTTTATATTACACATTTAGGGTCAGGAGCCTAAAACAGTGTTTCTCATCCTTTTCTGGTGCATGACTTTTATTTTATAAACAAAATAAAAGAGAGATACTGAAGACAATACACCAACACCAATAGTAGCTATAAAGATGAATGAGACAAACAATTGTCAAAAATAAGGTGAGGAATAGCAGTAGTATCTTAAAATATGATTATCTATGTTCTCAAAGTTATCAGGGATAATAGTATGGATGCAGCACTTGAAACATTTTCAGCAGCATGGAGAGGCTGTGTGTTCTTGACAATAGAATGGAATATATTAAACAAATTTAGTCGGGGTATTAATCGACCCCACATATGTTTGTCATCCTAAGCTCTGAGTAGAAATTTGACAAAAGTCACAAGCACAAGCAGACATTACTTAAATAGACATCTGATGTAATGTATTTATGTCATAGAATTAATATTTCTATAACTGAAAGGATTATGCTTTTAATTTGTGCTTTTACTTCCGGCTCTCGCTGGCTCACTTGACGCATCATTCAGGCCATTCACTCCAGAGAGCAGGAGGAGGAGGAGGAGTGGCCCCCGGGCACCCACCCACTTTTTAATGGATTCTGCAAACGTGTAATGCTTGGCCCAGAGGCCTGGCTCCATGATTTCACTCACGTATGAGGTGAAATTATAAGGTGCCTCACCATAATCTTTAGTTATCCTTTGGAGTCACAGTTTAGTATGCATCCCCTTTCGCACTCTACATTTTAAACAGGGATTACACGGAGAAGTGCTTCTGAACACATCTATCTGCCTCAGAAAACAGGCTCTGGGTCCTAATAACCATCAGACTAAAACTTCTACCAGAAAAGCCTGCAGCCTCCAACATAATGAATATGAAATGTTGTTAAGAGTCCGATATTAGAGATTAGATTTGCCCAGAAGTGATGGATTTTTAAACTCACTGACACGTCTCAGCTTGTCAGTTTTCTTGGAATGCACAAATTATAACCAGACTGGAAATACAAGCGCTTTTCAGACAACCACTACATTTTATAAATTTATTATCTGCCTATAGTTTGAGGGCTGGAAGCAAAAATGTTCAAATTGTCAAAACAAAACAAAAGAAAACACAAAACAATAAGAAATAGATCCCTATTTCGGTGATACATTTTGGTTCATGGGTCCGTTGGGTGTTATGACCATGGTGGAAAACACTGAGGTAAACTGGACCCTCTTTCTTCAGGTCCAGACTCAGACTGTGACGCCTGTGTCAAGCGTGCAGCAGTTAGCGCTATTTATGCCGGAAGTACGGACTTCTGACTTCAAAGTAATTGTTGAGTTGCGTTTGTCAGCTATAAAGCTGCAGAGCCACTTGCACAGTTGATTCATCTTCTCAGTTTGATTTTTTTTTATAAATGAAAAGAAGTTAAAAGTTGTCAGAGCCTGTAGTTTTAGTTAAACTTATCTGCAATCATAAAATATTAATATACAAGGAAAGCAAGAATCTAGGCATTTCCTGATGTGCTTGATCCTGATATGTGCAAATGTCTTTCCTACCATTTAGTCCAGGCTCCTGTATGTATACATCACACCTCTTTCCTCTTTCATTACTGGGCTCAAAATATTTTACGACGGTATAGTAGTGCTGATGTATTCATCACAAACACACGTGTGCATTTATTATGGTCAAACATGTGATAATGCATTTAATTTAAGTGAGACGCAGACATGATGTTCCCTGAGATGAATTGCCTTTCTCGACCAAGTGCTCGGATTTTGTTGCAATGGGCGTGCAGAAAAGCTACAGCGACTAAAAGCAATACAGCACAGATTACAGTTTTAATCATTGACTGTACCGATAAATGCGTGAGCGAGTGTGGCTTTTATTTTGAAAGTCGTGACCAGAAGATCTTATTTTCTGCATCCAGCTCAACACGGCTTTCCACAGCCTACGTGCAGACAGACATGAGCAATCCCTGGTAAAGAAAGAGGAAGCTTCCTGATCCATTCAAAACAAGAACAGACTCCTGCTGGAGCCGGCGGAGGCGATGATGCTCCTGAAAAGCTTGTGCCTGGCCTTTCTCATCCCGGTCCTGGTGGAGGCTCAGTATGAGAAGTACAGCTTTAAAAGTTTCCCTCAGAAGGACATCATGCCACTGGAGTCTGCGTACGGCTACGCGCTGGAGCAGTACGGGGCGCAGAACTGGCGAGAGAGCATCAAGTTCCTGGAGCTCAGCCTGCGGCTCCACCGGCTGCTGCGGGACAGCGAGGCTTTCTGCAGCCGCAACTGCAGCTCCGTCAGCCGGGACAACGACACCCTGTTCGCCGACAGCACCCTCCGCGTCGTGCGCCACATCCTTCTGAGAGCTGCGTGCCTTAAAAAATGCAAGGCGGGGTTCCCAGTCTTTAATCTCGCATACCCACGGAGGGATTTACTGGAAGATTTCGACAAAAGGATACCGTATCGGTACATACAGTATGCGTACTACCAGGTGAGAGCGAAGCCTTCATGTGTGGAGTGTTGTGCCCAAGAGTGGGATGCAAAATAAATGTAGGCCCAACACTGAAGTCTAAGCTGACACCAGATACTGAAACAAACCTCAAAGTGGAACAGATAGAAACGTAATAAAGTTATTGTAGGACATGTAATGGCGACTTGCCCGTTATAAAACCAATTTGCGAATGAGAAAAACACAGGAACATACTGTTTGCGTGGGTTTAGCGTTGCCATTATTATGGGTAATCACTCCACTAAATTTGTGTGCAGTCGTTTCCTTGAGGCAGATCGACTGTTTGACTTAGCGAAGGGAAATTTCTCTCCCTCGACATGTGGAGTTTAGATCCTCAGCTGCTTGGTTGCGCCCTCCTGCCGACTGAGCAGGAGTTGAGCATGTGCCACGTCTCTTCCAGTGTTCCCCCGAAACAATCCCCTTATTCTCCTCTGTCAGACACACAGTGATGAGGACTGGAGGTGTGCTCACCAGGCAAACACACTCATTTCGCTCGTCTGAAAACTTGTGCGTAAAATACATTTTGGTCACATCTATCGTGTGGTAATCTCCAGGTTATTCTGGCTGCACAAGATTAAAACTAATCAAGTTTTTCAAGTGTTTCTGTGTTGTTGACACTCACCACTTCAAAACGTTGTGTGAAACCTTTAATTACCTACTGTGTGTGAATTATGACGTTACACCATTAAGATCAGCATCAAAAGGTTCTTTAAGGAGAGAGGGGACTGTGTTTAACTGGAAGTTCATTCCGTCCTTTAGGCCATGTTTATTTTCTTTACCTCTTATTTATTTCACATAAATTGAATATGGCACTGTGTCAGCCTATAACCAAGAAGCCTGACATCTCCATCTGTTAGTAATTGTTGCGGTGAAGGGGTCAGAGGTCATTTTTTCCAGTGAGCAGAGACTGTCTGATATTTTCAGAAAACACTATCCAGTCAAGCTGCGCTCTCCATTTTAACACTGTCTGTTGGTACACAGCTCAATAATGTGGAGAAGGCTGTGGCAGCAGCACACACCTTCCTGAAGAAGAACCCAACTGACCCGTATTTGACCAAGAACATGAACTACTACAAGACGCTGTTCGACGTTGAGGAGTATCTCATCGACCACGAGGAGCAGCCGTATGAGGTTGGTACCTTAACGTTGCCTTTGTTCTACAGTTAAAGATGTGCTATTGAAATTCAGCCTCATCATGTAACATCTATCTTTGTGATCCAGAGTGTGTTCCTGAAGAGTGTGACGCTCTACAACAGCGGAGACTTCAGCGCCAGCGCCCGGCACATGGAGCAGGCCATCACGCAGTACTTTGAAATATACAGCCTCTGCTTAGCAGGCTGCGAGGGCTCATACGAGATCTTGGAGTTCAAGGACTTCTACCCCACACTGGCAGGTGAGTAGAAAGCAGTTTGACGGAAGCTGCAGTTCATCCTGTTATGTATAAGAAAATAATATGTTGGGGTTTTTTCGCGTGGTTTCTCCTCCCTGCTTCCCTCAGATCTCTACACTGATGTGCTGAAATGTAAGGTGAAATTTGAGGAGCACCTGACACCCAGCGTTGGAGGCTTCTTTGTGGAGAAATTTGTCGCCACCATGTATCACTACCTCCAGTTTTCCTATTATAAATGTAAGCGATTTGACAGTGACTCTGGAGGATTTTGAGAGGATGTTGTGTGATGCGTTTGAGTGACTTAGATCGTTCTGCTGTTCCTTTGCAGTGAATGATGTGAAGAATGCTGCTCCGTGTGCAGCCAGTTACATGCTGTTTGACTCCAAAGACCAGGTGATGTTGCAAAATGTAGCGTACTATCGTTTCTACCGGGAGCAGTGGGGCCTGGAGGAAAAAGACTTTCAGCCTCGGCCCGTGAGTGAAAACTTCATTACCTTTCATCCATCTGTACTTCCAGGTCTCTGGTGGTTGAACCAGGCTCATCTGACGTAGTTTGGATTGTTTAGAGGCAGCAGAAAGTGTCAGCAAAATTCACACTGGCTATAATAAACCAAAGCAGAAAAATGAAGGCATAAAGTGGTCTTGGCACATAACTTGGTCATAAACACAATCTCAAGGTGGTAATTACAAACCTCATCTGTAAAGACTGTTTTTTTACTCGGTGTAGTTGGCAGCAGCTGCAGTGAACCTGAGCTGGCCCATAAACCTCTTTGCCTTGAAGCAGCTCCAGTTTCAAATACATTTGGTATCGCTGTAAATAATTTAAAGGGAGTAAACAAAATGAAAACAGGCCAAATGGTTGTTGTTGTTGTTGTTGCTGCTCAGTGCAGTAACATAAACCCGCTACAAGTTGTTTTGCTCTCGGATGCTGCTCCGGTCAACTGGAGCTGATGTCACTTTTGTCTTTCAGGAAGCCCTGAGGTATTTTAACGAGACAACCAAACAGAAGGAGATGCTGGAGTTTGCGTTGAACTACCTACAGACAGACGATGAGGTACGTTTCTATTGATGTACGATGCAGATATACAGCTTGGTGGTACTGTGTACACAGCAAACATGCTTTAAGTCCAACTAAATCACATTTAGTTATTTTTTTGCAATCAAATACATTGGCAATTATTTTTTTACTATTACAAGGAAAAAGAATGGGGAAATACCAGAAATGCTCCTTTTCATCTCAGCAGCTGGAGTACTGAGCTGGGCTGCAGTTTTGTTTTGTTTTTGTTTTGGAAGGTTTAAACTGAGTGAAATGAACTGGAAATATCTGAGGAGCAGCCATGATAAGATCTGGTACAGTTCTCTGAATGATAAGAAAAGGAGCTTCAATGCTTCCTATCCTATCTTCTTTAGCATTGGAAACACTGGACCTTCCTTTATGATAGGAAAAGAGAAAATGCCGTCCCACAATTCCTTGCTGCTACATTTAAAGCGACACACATATTGTAGTTTCAGTCTAATTATTGTTTTATTGGCTCTACTTCCTCCACTTGTGTATTCCTTTCATGTTATCTTATTTCAACCTCTCAATCCTGTTAACTTTCTTTTTATGGTTAGGAGAGGAGAGTTAAGAGTTTTTATCGTCCATGTGTAATAAATAAAGTTAGTTTAAAAAAAAAAAAGCGTGTAAAGAGAGTGTAAATGTAGTTGGATTCTCTCTGCATCACGGTTGTATTTTCCTAAATCCTTATAATTCTCCTTCACATCTTGACCTCATGACGTTTTCAGTCGAGGAAAAGTGGTTAAGAAAGGATATTATTTAGACTTTTCCACCGCAGCCTTGTTGTCTGTGTTTGATTGACAGCAGCTGGTATTTGATTGGCTGTATGGGAACAAGGTCTAATCCTGTTGGAGGACTAACTGTGTTCTGAGGAAGTAATGCAAAAAATATTTATGGATTTATCTATAATTATATATATATATATATATATATCTTCGGTTTGTTGACTGAATTTTTTCTCAAAGGAGATGTAATTTACAGAGCAGATTTGAATGCTGTAGCATTTTTAGGGAGCTTATGTCACTTTTTTTAAACTGCAGCCACAAGTGTCAATTATGGAATAATGTTAAAACTTAAAACTTATAGCAACAGTGGCATGAGTAGGGAATAATCCTGAAGTCAGTGTTCGGACTCAGTAATGTCTGCTGTGCATATATCTACCTAAAGTCTGTTAGCAACTGAAAGTTACTGGTCATAACAGACTAAAACTGGCTGTAGCTGCAAAAGCGTTGCGTGCATTGGAACTGAGCAAGGATGTGTTTTATAGTTTATGAATTCAACTTTTTATTTGCAATAGGAAGAATGTGTTCAAAAGTCTTGCTTTAAGAGATTATAACTTTATTATTGCTATAATCTGCCGGTTCGAAAACTAACAAATTCTAGACAGATTAAAAACCCAGTTTGCCTAAATTACAAAGGTGCGTTAGTTGTTTACTTACTCCAAGTGGTATCTAGCTGTGCTGATTTTATTTGATGAGGTTTACAGATATCCATCTCTGAGATTTTTTTTTTAACCGCACAAACAAAATTCCATCAACCTCCATTGTGCCGGGGTGGCGGCAGAGGTTTCAGAGACAGACATCTGAAAACCTCAGCAGATAAAACCCAAACAGTCTGCATGACTAGACAACAACGCTTGACGCTTTAACTCGACTCAACAACAACTGAATTGGCTATTCAAGCTGGAGTTTATGGCCTTGTTTTTCAAAGGAGAAATTTCACATTCTTTATTTTAAGTTTATGAAAGTATCCTAAAGGTATTTGGGGAGATGCATTTTTACCTTGGAGGAGCAGACTAAATGCAAGCTGCTGTTCAGATTATGGGAAGGAGAAGTACACAAGAAAAAAGTCTCCGGGGATGAAAGGGAGAGAAAAAGAGGGTGAGGAAGAGAAAGCAGGAGGGGGGCTGTGTTTTCCGCCAGCAGTGTGTGGTATGTGGCTGGGAGGTGTTGGCCACTGAGGCTGTGCCACATCTATTTAACTCAGGTCAGCCCCTCCCAGCTCAGCATACTGCCTGGACCTGAGAGGGGGGGTTGGTGGAGGGCTGAATAACAGGGAGCACAAGTGACAGATTTATCGGCACAAGCAGGAAAAATAATCAGTTTTGCCATGAAAGTGGAAGTAAGATAATAAAATGGTTGCTTGTCTAACAGTGTTTTGTTTAACTCTCAGGACATGGTAAGTCCAGAAGAAACGGTGGCCTCTCACTCGGAGAACCCTGACGCTGAGTTTGAGGGGATGGGAGACTATGAGGAGTCATTCCTGGCTGAGTGGTGGCAGGAGCCCAAAACTAAGTGGGACGCCGGAGAGGTCGCAGACTGACCTCTGACCTCGTCCATGAACAGAATGCTTCTTCATCCAGCTCCGTCCCACCTGTCATGACAACATACCAAAGAATGTCGGCCTCCCTACAGACGGACTGACACTCCCATCAGTATTTAACAGAAAAACCTCAACTCGCACACAGCTCGTCTCTTCCGCCCAGCTGAAGAATGAAAGGATGAATTCCTCCATCATGTTGATCAAGATCAGAGATTGACATATTCTGTCTTGGCTGTCATCAGCCTTTTAAATCTGTTATTTTTTAAAAATGAGTCACTGGCCTGTATGTCAACACTTGTCAATGACTTTTCTACAGTTTTTATTTACAGTTTTTATTTAATGAAAGCTGAGTGCCTCTGTGCCGTGGTATAAGGAATCTGACATGTAGCTTTCTTATGAAAATGACCAATTGGGTTTTTGTTATTATAATTTGGTCATAATTAAAATAATATTTTAATATACTTATTTTGTTTTTGTCATTCAATATCAACTAGCTCAGTAGGATGCAAAAACATAATTTGATTGAAGTATCTTGAAATGATCAGATAGTTAATTCTGGTAACAATAATTTATTATGGATAAAATGCCAAAAGTTACAGGTTCCAGCTTCTCCACTGTGAGCATTTGCTTTTTTTCTGTTTTATCTCATAAAGTAAATACTTCCAGGTTTTATAGTGATGGTCTAATGATGATTTCCACTGTAATTTAATTAGTGCCACGGGTGCTCAGCTCCAAGGCATCTATTAATATTCTGTTTCGGGTTTATTATTCTTCTGCCAAATTTCAGCGCGTAACTCGTCCCGCAGCTTTGAGAAAACCCCGGTAATATACACATCAAAACGTGCATCTTGATCCCGAAAGGGGTGCTATGACTTTTGATGTTAAAATTCCAATTTTTCCCAAAGTTATTCCCAAAAAACTGTGAATAAATAATGCATTAGAAATGCATTGGAATTTTCTTTAGAAACCCACCTTTTTTCTACAAAATTGCACCTTTTTGCTGAGTCACCCAGCTCTCTCATACCTGCACGTAGAAATGTGATTCAAACTATAAAACGGAGGAAAACTTCTGCTCTCTCAAAAAGACAGGAACTGTTTTTACATAACATGTAAACTTTTCAAACTGTGAGCACTCAAAGGAGGAGTGCAAATCACTTTTTCTTTGAAGTTAGAGTGAAAGCGTCAGTTGGCTAGAGTGCATGAAGCAGTAAAAAATAACCTTTATTTTTATTTTTAACTGGAGTTCACGGCCAAACCATAAAAAGGAGACAAAACGTCACAGTATAGTAAGGCATAAAAATGCCAAAAAACGTCATAGTATAATAAGGCATAAAAATGGCAAAAAACGTCATAGTATAGTCAGGCACAAAACGTCACAGTATAGTAAGGCATAAAAATGCAAAAAACGTCATAGTATAGTCAGGCACAAAACGTCACAGTATAGTAAGGCAAAAAAATGCCAAAAAAAGTCATATTCTAGTAGAGCATAAAAATGGAAAAAAACGTCATAGTATAGTATGGCATAAACTTTCAAAAAGCATCATAGTATAATAAGGCATAAAAATGGCAAAAAACGTCATAGTATAGTCAGGCACAAAACGTCACAGTATAGTAAGGCAAAAAAATGCCAAAAAAGGTCATATTATAGTAGAACATAAAAATGTCAAAAAACGTCATAGTATTGTATGGCATAAAATTTCAAAAAAACATCATAATATAATAAGGCATAAAAATGGCAAAAAACGTCATAGTATAGTATGGCATAAAATTTTAAAAAAACGTCATAGTATAATAAGGCATAAAAATGGCAAAAAACGTCATAGTATTGTATGGCATAACATTTCAAAAAAACGTCATAATATAGTCAGGCACAAAACGTCACAGTATAGTAAGGCAAAAAAATGCCAAAAAAAGTCATATTCTAGTAGAGCATAAAAATGGAAAAAAACGTCATAGTATAGTATGGCATAAACTTTCAAAAAACATCATAGTATAATAAGGCATAAAAATGGCAAAAAACGTCATAGTATAGTATGGCATAAAATTTCAAAAAAACGTCATAGTATAATAAGGCATAAAAATGGCAAAAAACGTCATAATATTGTATGGCATAACATTTCAAAAAAACGTCATAGTATAATAAGGCATAAAAATGGCAAAAAACGTCATAGTATAGTCAGGCACAAAACGTCACAGTATAGTAAGGCAAAAAAATGGCAAAAAAAGTCATATTATAGTAGAGCATAAAAATGGCAAAAAAACGTCATAGTATTGTATGGCATAAAATTTCAAAAAACGTCATAGTATATTATGGCATAAAATTTAAAAAAATGTCATAGTATATTAAGTCATAAAAAATTCAAAAAACATCATAGTATAGTATGGCATAAAACGTCACAGTATAGTAAGGCATAAAAATGCCAAAAAACTTCATTGAGTACTATTGCGTGAAAATGTCAAAAAACGTCATAGTATAGTATGCCATAAAATTTCAAAAAACGTCATAGTATAGTAAGGCATAAAAATGCCAAAAAGCATCATAGGACAGTAAAGCCCCAAAACAGGGATTGAACGCATGACCTTGTCAGTTTTAGGCAGTAGTCCTGACCATTGTACCACAATACTTCTACATCACAAGATCATAGTATAGCAAGGTATTAAGGATATTTTAGTATACTAATCCATGAGATATCACAAAAGATTGTCCATTAGGCATAACATGTCATGAAAAAATCAAAGTATAGTAATGCAAAAAAAAGTAAAAAAAACGTAATCATATAGCGTGACTTGAATATGTCAAAAAATGTCATTGTATGGTATGGCATAAAATGTCACAAAAACATAATAGTATATAAAGGCATTAAACGCCAAAAAACATCACAGTATCATAAGGTATAAAAATGGCAAAAAACATCATAGTATAGTAACGCAAAAAATATATAAAAAAGGACCATAGGACAGTAAAGCCCCAAACCAGGGATTGAACCCATGACCTTGCCAGTGTGAGGCAGCAGTCCTGACCAATGTACAACAATACTTCTGCATCACAAGCTCATGGTATAGCATGATATTAAGGATATTTTAGCATACTAATCCATGATATATCACAAAAGATTGTCCATTAGGCATAAAATGTCATGAAAACATAATTGTATAGTAAGAAATATAAATACCAAAAAACATCATAGTATAGGATGGCGCAAAAATGTCACAGTATATGAAAGCCTGAAACCAGGGTTTGAACCTTTGCCCTTCTCAGTGTGAGGGAATAGTCCTAACGATTCTACCACCATGCTGCTGTGTTATGAATACCTTGTATAGAAAGGTATATAAAATATCAGTATACTACTTTGTGACATATCATAAAAACCATAGTATTGTGAGGCATAAAATATTATAGTATAGTAAGGTATAAAAATGGAAAAACAATTCATCGTATACTGTGGTGTGAAAATATCAAAAAGCATCATAAGAGAGTAATGCCCCAAACTAGGGTTTGAACCCATGACCTTCTCATTGTTAAGCAACAATCCTAACCATTGTACCACGACACTGCTGCATCACAATTTAATGGTATAGCAAGATATTAAGAATATCTTAGCATACTAATCCATGATATATCATAAAAGTCATGAAAACATCATTGTATAGTAAGGCATAAAAATGTCAAAAAACATCATAGTTTAGGATGGCGCAAAAATGTCACAGCATA
>NW_019524617.1:4677-17972 GCF_002814215.2 Seriola lalandi dorsalis | reverse complement strand
ATGAGAGAACACAGATAACATACATGTGATATATGAACCAACATGTCACTGTTGTTCCTGCTTTAAATCTCACCTTACCAACACAGAAACATCTCTACGATCTTTACTACAAACTTATTCATCTTAAAACTTTCCTTCTCTACAACACCTCCTCTGACAGCACAAGAAAACAAACTTTATTCAAGATTAAACTTTTTATTAATGAATCATTCAAACAAATCACCTGCAGTTTGTCCTTCTAGTGAAACTAAAATGCTGATGATCTCTAACATTAGCAGAAAACTACCTGCTGGTGAAGATGATGCGTTCAAGAACAGAAGCAGAAAAATAAACAAGATGTGATCAAATCAAAGTTACACACAGTTACCATGATTATTTTCTCTTTATATCATTTTAATAATGTTGTAATGAGCTGAAGATGATCTTTAATTAATATTACATATCACTGTTTACGTGCCTTTTTCACTGCTGCAGCGATACCTATGACTGCAGCTCCTACTGCAACTCCTACTGCAACTCCTACTGCAGCTCCTACTGGACCCCCAACAAGACCAACTGCTGCTCCAATTTCTGCTGCAACAGCTACTCCAGCAGCTGCTCCACCAGCTGCTCCGAGAACTCCTAAAGCACCAGCCATCATTCTCTGTGTGAACTTGTTACGTTTCTCTGCCCTTCTTCTTGCCTCTCCAGGCTCCAGACCGGGATTTTCTTCCTGAAGATGTCTCGTTTCTTCTCTTATGGCTCTCTCAGCCTCTTGGAGCATTTCATTGGTGTAGTAGTTTCCTCCATTTCTCTGAACCATGGTGTTGATCTTCTCCAGCAGCTCACGGACTTGAGATGGATCTTTGTCTCTGTTGTTGAAAACATGGTATCTTCGATGACACTGACTGAGGAAGTCTTGGAGAGCTTTATTTTTACCAATTACTTTTTCTACAGAGACTCCATCTGCCTCCAGATCGTCTCCACGGGTGAACAAGACCATGGTGTGATCTGTTGCCTTCTCTCCAAACACGTTCTGAATGATTTTCACTGTTTCTTCTTCTTCTTTTGTGAACCTTCCCGACTGGATCACGACCAGGAACACATGAGGACCAGGAGCAGCCATTGAGATGGATTTAACGATCTCTTCCGTCACCTTCGCTTGAGATTTACTGGGGTCAAACAGACCTGGAGTATCAACAACCTCCAGTGTTTTACCTTCAAACTCTCCTGTTTCCTTCTGACACTCTGATGTCACTGTGTCAGCAGACACTTTAGATTGAAAAGCCTTCTTCCTTAAGATGGTGTTTCCTGTTGCACTTTTCCCAGCTCCAGTTTTCCCAACAAGCACAATCCTGAAGTCTGGCTCCTCTGAATCTGTTGAGGAATTTCACAAACACATTATTGATGTTGCAAAGAACAAACTCTAAATTAAATATCACACTGTAGCATCATCAGAACCTCTATAAAACTCTTACACTTAACCCCCTGAAAACAAAGTGCTGTCTTGTTGTTTTCAGACCAGTCTGGGCGACACAGAGCTGACAGGGTTAACAGTCAGTACAAACATGATCCTCATCTGAACCAGAGGCTCTGGTCTACAGAGATGTGATGTTCTCCCCAGGTGGGCGATGTCATGTGTGGCGTACACCAAGAGAACGACACAGGTCTGAACCCTGGAGCCCTACAGTGAGGGGATCTGGTGACTCTGGGTCCACTTGTCCCTTTAAAGTAGTCTTTCCTAAAGTGTGTCCACCTGTGTCCACCAGCACCCCCTAGTGGCCCACGGGTAAATTAGTTAAAATCTCATGTTTTAAATGTAGAGTTTCTCAAACTGAGTGACCTCAGAGCCTGGCAGAGTGGTGTATACGTGTTGTTTTCAATATTAAATCTATGTATGTAAAGTCTTTATATGTTATTATGTCTAGATATGTAAATTCAAACAGTATTATTTGAGCAGGTCTTTTTACAGTGTTGTTGCACTTCACTGTAACCAACTGTTTTATGGCTTAGAGCAGAAATGGTCAGTGTGACATCTAAAGGGAAATGTAATGAAGCTAACAGTAGAAAACAGAAAGAAAAGAGGAGAGGAAGAGGAGGGGAGGAGTAGTTGAAATGTTCATAATAATGATGAAATAATTAACAGTGAGACTAATTGTTCTAATCAAAGACATCAGTGGTTCAGGTTTCTCTCCAGTCGTGTCACAGTCTCCTCATGTTGTTCTGAGCTCAGTGATGAAGAGGAGAGTAAAAGCTTCATCACTGTCAGGAATCCTCCATTAAAGAATCTGTGTTCAGGTCAGATGAAGCTCTGACAGTGATTATATTTTATTTAGTGATAAACTCTGTCAATTCTTTAGAAGCTTTGGTTTAAAACCAGAGAGACACATGGAAAGACTCAAACAGGAAACTGTTCCACTGATTTATATGTTATAGCTACTGACAGTTATTATTCCATCAGCTTAGGGACACTAAGTCACCTCACCTACAGTGAGGGGATCTGGTGACTCTGGGTCCACTTGTCCCTTTAAAGTAGTCTTTCCTAAAGTGTGGTCTGTGGACCACCAGTGGTCTGCAAGCAAAGTGTTCAGATCTTCATCAGTAACACACTGTATATATCGATGGATATGATTCAGTTCAGAGGTTTAAACTCTTTATTACTTCCCAGGGTTAGAACTGTCTGAGTGACATCAGCTTAGGGACACTGTCTACACTTGTGACTGAGATGAAGATCAGGTCAGATTTAATGAGCAGTTACTGTAGAAAACCAGGTCATTCATCGGGTCTAGCCTTTTTCTTGCCGCTTGTTTCCCTTCAACCACACTGAGGATCTGACTCCAGTATTTTATGCATGATGCATTTTTATGGTCACATCACAGAAGACAACTTTGCGATAAGAACATGTCAGCTGTTACAGCTAAACTCTAACTGAACTTTCATTAAGGAAGTTGTGACCAAAGTTAACAAACAGGAAACAGGTTGTGTTGAAGCTACCACTGAAGACAGACAGCATTTCCTTATAGTTTTATATTTGAAGGCTCAATACATCTTTCCCGATCAGATGAAAGACATGAAATATACTTTCAATATAGGAATAACGTTCAAATAAACAGTGAGTAAAACTAGTTTCATGATCATTAATCACAGCTTCATCACGCTCTATCTAAAGTCAAAGTGACACTTAAAGTTACTACAGAACAGGAAGTTAGACCTTTCAAATTAAATGCTGCAGTTAAAGTTGTAAATGTACTTACTCAATAACATGTATTTGTCCATGTTTGTCTTTGACGGGCCGTTTGGTGAAGTCTTGTCTCTGTTTGTTGTTGTGTTGTTAACCAATAGTTTCATGATCATCTCGTCTCTATAACCTGCCTCTGTCTCCTCCCTTTGACACGTCACGTCCTCCCACAGCTGAGAGCTGTCACACCTGAAATCAGACATGAAACTGACGACTGCTGCCACACCCAGTCATGAAGCAACAAGTCCTCCAACCTGACAACACTATCCCGACCCTCAGATACCACCCACAGGACTGCTCCAGGGACAGGTGTGCCAGACCTTGGTTGTCATGGTTACACTAATAAACACATTTCACACTGGAGTTGATCAGATGTCTCCTGTGGGAAAGTACTGTGTTTGTCGACCCAATCTCCTCCAAATGTGGATCCTGTTACTACATCACTTCTTGTCTTCTCTCCTGGTTTTCTCCAGTCATTAGTGCTTCAGCGGCTCCTGTTTTAACGAAGGACTGTTTCCAACCAATCTCTTTGTATCAAAGAGCTTAGACTGCCTGTTTCTCTCTCAGACCTTACTCAAACCTAACTTCACCAGTAATGAGTAAATATCTGAAGTCAACATTGAACAGACTCTCCATCACAAGGGTACAACAGGAGGTCTACAGGAGGTACAGTATACATTCAATTAGCCTTTAACTCAATGGGAATAAGTGACTCAGTGACTAAACCCAAATACAATCAGTGTCAATTCTAGGCCAACATTACCTTTGTTTGAATATCATCCACCAGTATTCATGCTTCTTAAACTTTAACTCCAGGGTTAGGGTTGCTAAGGGCGGGAATATCGATACACTATCACGGAAAAAAAATTCAGTCAGCTTTATTGGTAGTTTGTATTTTCCTGTCCATTAAACACAACAGAGCTCAGAGCACCTTCAGTAAAAGGTGTTGTGGTGTGCTATGGCAGTGTTCTGTAAAAGACCTGACTACATCTGGAGATGATAATGGTGTGTTCTTACAAAAAACACTGAATGTTTATATGTAGACTTCTCTCTGTAAAACACACCGAGACAACACGTAGATTCTCAGACAGTTAAAGAGGAAGTGTGTTTCTGATCAACAGTAACCACATCACTTCTGTGGTCACATCTCTAACACTTTCTTTATCCTCTGTCTTCAGTCAAAGTCAAAGCCTCCAGTTTCAGTTTGCTGCTGATTTTTTACATATTTGACAAAAACACAATGTATTCATTTTATTCCTGTTACTGATTATTATTTAATAATCATTAATCAATTACACATGGCGGGGTGGGCCAGAGTCTGAGTATTAACCTGTGAAACAAGAAGCAGGACTATGAATGAAGGAAGTGGTATTATCACAGAGAGGATTGGTCAGGTTGTACAGAAGTATAGTCACGTTTCAAATTCACCTGCTAAACTCTGCTGGAGCCTCAGTAGCTGTTTGTTTCTGAGACTGACTGTACATTTACATTTACTCATTTATCAGACTCTGTTATCCACAGAGACTCACAGAGAGGTTCATCACTGAAGCTTCAGTAGAGACCTTGGTGTCAGGACTAAGTTCTGCATGTATTTAATAAAGCCTCTTTTCCACTAGTGAAAAAACCTGCTAAGATTCACTAATATTGCCTTTGTCGACAATGGAAAAGGGAACAATCAACACTCACACCTGGGTCACATGACTCTGAAGTAGACAACAGTATTTGATCGGCTCCAATGGGCAGTGATGTAAACACCACACTCAGATGAACTCGCTAACTTTTGTCCCTTTTACTGCTGTAACATCTTTCAGAACAAAGACACTGAACACACCTGTCACCTGTCCAGTACGGTGCTATTAAACCAGAAACACCTCAGCTACACTGCACTCAGGGATGAAAGAGTGAGCACAGTCCTGAAATACATTTTTAAAACATACAATAACAGTTATTATAGGTTATTGAATAATCTACTGGAGACTCCGTCACTGACAGGAAGAGCACCAACCTAGAGATTTGATTTAGATTGGCACCTCTGATGACTACCTTGGTGTTTTTGTGCACATGGTCTTGCCTTATTTTGCTTGTTAATTCTGTTTTTTGGACACTCCAGGTCCACATCCAGAGTCCAGTTCAAATCCAGAGTCCTGTATCTCTGGTTCAGGTGAGTAAAGATGGTGGGTCAGGTTCAATGTAAACAGGAAGTGAAATGTTTCTGTATTAAAGCAGACCAGGATCTTGAACCTGAACCAGGTTCTGTGAGTCTGAACAGAACCATGAACCAGGTTCCTGTTTGTCTGATGAAGTGCAGTGAGAGTGGGTGTGGCTTCAGTCCAGCATAGAGCAGCTTCTGCCTGCTCTTGAACAACCTGCTCCGTGACTTTCATAACTGGACTGGCCTCAGTGTTTAGAGGCAGCAGTCGTCTACAGGTGAGTGATGTGATACAGTCATAATGTCCTCTCTGTCTCACACACTGTGTAGTTTATATACACAGTAATACGAGAAGACAGGACACTGTTGATTATTCTGTGTTTATAATACAACATGTCAGTCTCACTGTGTCAGCACTCATCAAACTACATGAAGACAATGTGAGAGTAGGAAGTGTTTATTCATTTAAAAGATCATGTTGCTGTGAATTGTGGGAGAAAGCTCTGCTCTGTTCACAGGTCTCTCTGCAGCAGCACTAACATGTTTCTGCCACTAGGTGTCACCCTTCGGTCTGACTGTAGACTGACACAGGAACAGACTGGACGGTTCTGCAGAGGTTTGACTGTTCTATTATCACAACTGTTCCACTTGTTATCACAGATTTACATCTGAAAACTTATAAACTTGATCTAACATTATCTGAAAGAGACTCATTGTAGAATCTCTGCTACAAAGGTTTTATTAAAGTTATAATATCTAACTTCTCCACATTAAATGTCTAAAAACATCATCTGGACATAACACATTGCATGCTGGTTTGAAATTTTGCTCGACTTTCACCAGCGCTGCGTAGCATCACCATGTCACATGACATTAAAACCTCTAACTTCTTTATCGTTAGGAAACTGACAGGTTCAAAGATGACTGACAGTGGAGCAGTGGGCTGCGATTGTTTGTTTTTTTTTGCTGTGGTCGACACAGTGTATGGTCTATCACAATTTCCATAATAGAAGAGAGTTCATTCAACTGACTAAAAGCCGCTTCGAAGTAAGAGCCCTTCATAGTATGTGGAGTCAAAATTAGCTTAAATATTTGTCTTTTAGGTTTAGTGGAAAAAGTCAGCAATTTCCAAAAATGAAAACCATGAAATTAAAAATATACTTAAGTACTCAAGTAAATGTACTTAGTTACCAGCTCTTTTATGGTTATCTCTATCTAAAGGAAACAGTTTATTTGATCTCCTCGTTCTGCCAGCTCATATTTTACACTCAGTCATGTTGAGGAAGTCAACATATTGAGGGAAACTCATTTTTAAACTAAGAAAAAGAACAGCTCTTCAGTTTTGTGAATAACCTGCTGCTGTGACACAGACGAACTCGCGCAACAGTACGTAGACTGTTGTCCGACTTGACTGCAGTTGTTTGATACTCTGACCCTGAAGTCACTGGGAGCTCATGAAGCTCAACACTGACTTTTACCTAGTTTTAAGTTACATACACTTTTTACACCTTGGTGGTTTTTAACCATATTTGAACCAGATGAAGGATTTTAGTCATTGGACATCTGGATCTGTGGTTATCAGAAAAACAAGCTGAGGAATTGTTAGAGAGCTCCGCTCCTCAGAGATGATGTTTAACATGAAACTGTGTTTTTACTGGTTCTAATCAGCTGTTTGTTGTTAAGAGGAGGAAACCTCTGTGGAGAATTCAGCTGCTGAACCACTGACTGGGAAGGAATCGAACCAGGAGAAGACAACAACTCCCATGATCCCACACTGCTTCATGACATCATCAAACTCCAGGAAGGAACCCTTTGAGTGCAGCTCCTTCAAAAGGCTGGTAAACACAGGACTGACTGAAAAACTGATGGGTTTAATAACATCTACAAACTCAACAGTGTTTGAGATTCTTTGAGATGAGTTTTTAGGGAAGATAGGAAAGGGACAGTTTGTTCAATATCTTTGTTTTACTGCAGTTTTAAAGTTAATCCATATATAGTGTTTCTTTTGAACTTCCTCCATTTGAATACCTGAAGTTAAAGGAAGTGTCCTCATTTTCATCACAAACTCTTTAAAGGTTTCTTTAAAAGCACATATTGAGTGTGGCTGGGTCAGGTCCATTAAAGAAGGCTCATGTCTGGTGGACTAGACCCAAATGGTGGGATTTTGAGACAAACAGATAATGTCTGTTTGTCTCAAAATCCCACCATATTATTACGATACACAAATATACAAAAAGTTATGAATTACTTTTTAATTTGCTATATCAGTTCTTTGTATGTACTCATTTACCAATACAGAGATAAATTCTATACCCTTAAAAAAAATGTATTAAAAACTTTCGAGAACACCAATTTTCGCCGTTGGTGCAGTTGTCAGATGGTGGGAATTTTTAGTGTGTGACACATCAAAGGGCCCTGATTGACAACCAGTGTGAACGAAGAGAACAACTTAAAATGAAAATTGATCGCTTTCTTGTGAAAAGTGGTCAACAACGAGACAGTTGTTCAGTGCAGAAAACGACCCGAAACAAAAAGAGAAGAGAAAAAAAAGTCAATAGGCATTATCATCAAAGCTACCTGTCTTACGGCTTCAGCTGGACGGGGGATATTAACAACCCCCAGCCCGAGTGTGTCATCTGTCAGGAGAAGCTGGTTAATGCTAAGATGGTGCCAAGCTAGCTGAAAAGGCACCTTGGAAACCAAATATCCCTTTCACACTGAGAGAAACTTGGCCTACTTCAAGAGAGCAGAGATCTGAACCAGAGGCATCAAGACCATTTGCTGGATTGTGTGAAAGCGTCTGATAAAGCGATGGACCTCGCCTTTATACACCACTAAACACAACCCACCTGTAATCAAAGTTGTATAACTAGGTTCAGACAAACATTTCCCAACGTATTCAAAACTGTCTCCAAAGCCACATTTTGTCATGATGACACTAGAGATGAAACGGTTTCCAGTTTCACACTATATTATATTTGAATTATCACTATAACCGTGATCGATTAGCGTGGTTAATTTGAATCCCGCGGCATCAACCAGTAACAGTCTTTAAGACACGTGTGGTAAAAACGTGGGATTGTTATGCATCAGTGAAAACATGGTTGAACGCAGTGACAGCTCTGCTCCGGAGATTTTTCAGGAGAAGAAAGAAATTGGAAAAATGGAAATTAGAAATTTGAAGCTTCACTGTTATAACTGTTACACATCAGGAGTGGATTAGTTTCTCCTTGTCTGTGGCCTCTGTGTTAGTCTTTATGTGAAGTAGTGACAACTGTTCATGTCTGTGTTTGACTCCATACAATAAAGATCTCTCAGGTTTTTACTCACTAGAATAAAGAATAATGAGGCTGCTTTGAGGCTCATGTCAGATCCAAGAATGACTCAGGAAACTAGTGTTATTGTCTCCTCACTGTTTCCACTGTATTACAGTGCGTCCTACCATGACTCAGGTGTGTTCGCACTGAGTATCATGGGAGCGGAGGTCAGACACCTGTGGTCCGCCATCTTCACTCCTGTCATCTTCATTTCCCGCTGTGTGTGAGTAAAACACAACTGAAACCTGTGTGTTGTTCAGTGGTGCAATACACACAACATACAAACGTCCTCTTACAAATTCATAACAGGATGGAGTTTTTTTACACACATTTAATAAATTTAGTATGAGCCGTGCTTCAAAATGGCGGCGCCACTCACCTCCTTCACTAACCAGGCTAAACTTGACCCGCCTGTTACACGCCGCTGCTCAATTCGCTTTATACAAATTAAACCCACGAAAACACAACACACAACGTTTTCACAGCGTCTTAACTGAGCTGTCGCTCATTCCCACGGCTTGTTCAGGCTGAAAAACAAGTTAACAACATGCTAACCGACACAACGAAGAATATATTTAACTCACCAACTCCTCGTTCAAAGCGTGAAACAGTTTCCAGCAGGTGAACACGGAACCCGCCACAAACTGGGAAAGTACTTGTTTAATCCCTGGAACCAGTTTCTCTATTTCTCCTTCTCTCTTCCTCCGAGTCGTCTGTCTCTCCTCTCTGTTCCTGCTGTTGTTCTACGTCTTTCCAGCAGGTGGCGCCACAGTCACACTGATTGGCTGTTACCTGAGGACGTCTTAAAGAAACAGTACACAGAGTAAACTACAAAGATCAACACTGTAGGCTGGTGTTATGACTGTTAATGTTAATGAACTTAATAGCTAAGGTTATTTAATTTGCTTTCATTACACTTGTATACTACATGACGCGGATCATGTGATGAGGAATTGAACCACATAAGAAAAGGTCACAGGTGACAGTCAGTGTGATCTGCTCATAAACCAATAGATGTGGTATCTAGTGCTGGAAAACACCTCTATCTGTAAAAGTCAAAATACATGAATCTGTTCTCACTACTATTGAACCTTTTATCCTTGATACTCATACAACTTTATTTAAATACACTTTTTCAACTTAGTAGGTAAAGCCAATAATAACAGCTAATAATAATGCACTATTGTCATTATATTTTCATATTATAAAAATATATATAACATAATATAATATAATATAATATATATTATATTATATTATATTATATTATATGTACCTCTGAAAGATTCAATAGTCAAAGCACAAGATGAGAAGAACATTGTACAGTCAGAGATTTATGTACATTTTTATTTACATTCTATAATTATTATCAGCACAGGTTGAGGCTGGGTGGATATAATACAATGAAAGGGGAATGATCTACACAACAATATAAAGATTGAAAAATACAAACATACATTTTGTTGTTACTGGATTCTTATGCAGCCATGCTCTATATCAGATACAGATTACCTGCTCAAGGTGCATACATATTGATTAAAGAAGATAAATATAACAATAATATGATAAGAATATTTTTCTATAGCACATCTCTAACAAAAGACCAACGTGGTTTAAGATCATTTAAAAATCAAATCAACCAAGTGGCCAGAAGTGGCACCAGACAGTTTTAAGACAAAAACATTAATAGCCAAGATACAAAGAAAGTGATTTTTTTCCACAACACAACACAGTAAATCCGTGAGTGAATAATTCACAATTGGATCACAAGTGGTTTTATCATTGTTAAGCTAACAGTGGCTGAGTGAGTAAACTGTAAGTTGTATTGGCTTGCTCCCTGTTAAACAGGCTTCGAATTAAGTCCACAAGCCACATGATCCAATCCCAGATCCCTTGTGCTTCTCTAACAGTTTGTCCTGGTGTCTCTTCAGACCGTCTTTCAAACTGAGATATCTGAACTGACCTGGGCCGGACACTCACATTTCCAATAGCTGTGTTGAGCTCGTCAATGGGGCAGGGTTCTCCACCATTGAATGAGACCATTTCATCTACTTGGTCCAGGAACTTTTGAACCTGCAGCCTGTTTCTTCTGTCTGTGTTGTCAAACACACAGTATCTCCCACAACACATGGAGACCAGCTCAGACATACGCCTGCTGGACCGGATCTTCTCATCAATGCACTGACTTCTGAGCTCATCCCCATGAGTAAAAAGGACCATCGTGTACTTATTTGCATCTCTTCCAAAGAGAGTTGGGAGTTGTTTCAGCAGAGAAGCCTCTGCGTCGAAGACCCTGCCGATCTTAACCACAATAACAAAGGCGTGTATTCCTGGACTGGCCTCTTTTACTGTCTTTATGATGTTAAGGCCCAGCATTTCAGGAGATACACCTTCATCAGTAAATCCTGGAGTGTCCAGTACTGTGACCTGGCGACCCTCTGCTATGGCTGATTCAGAGACACACTCAGAACTGACGGCTTCAAAGTCACAGTCTGATTTAAAACGTTCTGACCCCAGGATGGTGTTTCCTGATGAACTCTTCCCACATCCTGACAGACCAAACAGCACGATCCTCCTGTTCTCCAGAGGGACAGACGCCCTGGGAAGAACATCTGCAGGAGAGAAAACAGGAAGTAGTCAGTGATGTTAACACATTACAACTAATGAGTCAAACTCTCCATGTCTAATAATGTTGTCAGTGTCCAAGTTTAAACCTCAGGTTAGTGTACCTGACTTCCCCAGCAGCTCTCTGACTTGTTCCTGTCCTCCATGTTTGTTGTTGAATGCAAGATACTTGTCTTTGAACCTTTCAACAAGCTTTGGAAGTGGACATTCATCCTCTTCATAGATGAAGTCTTCCACTGTCTTGTCTAAGGTATCTCCATGTGTGAAGAGCAGGTAACTCTTGTCCAATCCCTGTTCCCCAAGAACGCTGATGGCTGCCTCCACGGCCTTCTCTTGTTCCTCAGTGAATCGATCTATTTTAACCACCACCAGGAACAGACAGGGTCTGGATGACTTCAGGTGGTCCTGACACAAGGTTCTGATCAGCTGCTCTGATCCTAATATTCCCGGAGTGTCGATCACTGAGATCTGTTTCCCAAACAAAGTTTCTGTTGCCTCAGAGATTTTTGTCGTCACTGATCTGAAGGATCGTTTGGACTCAAACGCTGTTTGTCCTAAAATGGTGTTTCCTGTAGCACTTTTACCGACACCAGTGTTTCCCAAAATGACGATGGTCAGACCTGGATCTGGATCTGGATCCATGTCTGAGCATCAGAAAACCTGCTGGAGATAACAGAAAAGGTTCAGATAAGTTAGAGACTCTACTGTTAGTTCAGGTAGAACACTGAAGTCACACTTACAACTCACTCATGTTTTACTGTTTATTCATTTGCTGTTTGCATCAGCTGACTGGTAACATCCAATCACACATGCAGGTAGTCTTACCGTTACTCTGCTGATCCCAGCATCACTCCAACCTCCTCCTCGTGTGCTGACCTCACTACAATCTACTGTTCACGTATGTTCACAGCTTCTTCTGAACTGTGTTATACGGTAACTACGAACTACGACTTTCACATTAATTGAGAACTAATCAAACAGAGGAAACCTGGTTTGGTTCCGATCCAACACATTTACAGCAGTGATGTTACGTGAGGCTTCAAGTCTGTATCTAGTACAGCTGAACTTTTCCCGTGAAGCTTGTATCATTTCAGATATGATGTAACTGATGATGTGAAGCCTTGCTTCTCGTCTGCATCATGTGACTGCTTTTGGTTGCGGTTTGAATTATGGAGCAACTGCGACATGAAACCTCCAGTTTGATCTGATTTCTCACAATAAAGTATGAGCACAGAGCATCATTATTACAGAAGCTTTATGTTTATTGAAATATATTTATTTTACTATAAATGTCTGCCTAGAATGAGGATATAACCATGGTTTCCCTTATACTGATACTTTGCCTGTTTCACATTGTGAGCAGTAGGTGTCGCTCTGTTCACATGAAGCACCAAGAAATGAACCTTTTCTGAAGCTCGTTGTTCGACTGGTTCAGAGCATCACGAAGCTTCATCTCACCAACACTAATTCATAGAACACGTATAGACCAATGTGATAATAACCAGCTGTTCCATTACAGGTTAAATGACCAGTTTACATCAAGTTAACTATGAGGTCACATCATGTATCCAGCAGAGAAACATGATTCACAAACAGAGTTGTTCCTTCAGCACACAGACAGATTCATTTTCTAATGATCAGTGTGTTTTAACAAAGACAAAGAATCACTCGTTAGTCTGGAGCACGATACAAAGTTGTCTTGAAGAACGAAGAACGACATATTATGTCACTAAATGTGGAGGATTTGTTGACATATTCAGGGATGGACGTGGTCAGTGAAGACTTCAACGGATCCAATATTTCTGTCTGTTTTCATTGGAGACAGAGTTGATCAATAACCAGATACAGACTCAAAGTTTGGACTGTGCACTGTGGTACAAAGATCTGCAGCCCGCAGAAAAACCCACTTCAGGAACAAACACACAGAGACCAACAACAAAACATTTAGTTTAAAAAATGACGAGTCAATGTCGGGAACTGAAAAATA
>NW_019524617.1:3751-4522 GCF_002814215.2 Seriola lalandi dorsalis | reverse complement strand
CTCCCTTCAAACTGACTGAACAGGTGACTTCACCTTCACCTTTCTCCCTCATGAAATAAATCAGAGCCACAGTGACGACTTCAGAGGAGGAAACACACAGAGCACAAAGTGAAAGTAAAGACAGAGACATTAGAAACACTGACAGGAATTAGAAATTAACCAATTAACAATTATTATTAATAATAACAAATAATAATACAATCATTAATTAAAAACAAACACCTGTAATAAAGTATAGAAATGACAAACACTGTTGTACTGCAGACAGAACTTAGTAAGAGAATGGACATACAGGTGTTTAAATTATGACGTAAGAAGACAGGTGTTACCTGCACGTGAAGAAGAATAATGATTAAAATAAATGATAAATACTGACCGATCACTGTGTCCTCTCTGCTGCCGAATGAGTCCGTCTACAGTTTGTGTCTACACAGCTTGAACTGGTGCCGGAAATCACGCTACATTCAAAATAAAAGTCACTTGTTTCTTTTTTTATTTATGCAAATAAAAATAACTAAAGTGCAATAACTAATATTTATGTGATGTTTCAGGTTTATGATGAAAATACTCATGTATGAAACGTTGGGATTCCACTGGTTAATGAAGCTACCTTTCATTTTACTTTGAAATGTTTGAACGGAAACTGTCTGTTGGGCTGTTCGTGTCCAGAGGTGATCCTGAATAATAAAGAGAGGTAAAGTAGATGAGATGGCAGCGGCTCCACCATCCAGTGAGTTTCATTTAATTTGACTTTTGACTCTGACTGAAGCT
>NW_019524616.1:32157-33632 GCF_002814215.2 Seriola lalandi dorsalis | reverse complement strand
TTATCAACTGTTATGTCTGTTACCTAGCAACGCACGTTACATCTCACTCAGGTGTCTCTGTCACCTGCAGATTTCTCATTGAATCAACAACAGGTGAGTTACAAGTTCTTTTACTACAACACTCACTAAGAGGACAAGAGAGGGGTTGTGTCTTCAGGACGATTTGCTCCTGTTACCAAGGCAACAGGTCACAGCTTCAACCTGTGGCCAACATGAATTATGAAACAGTCTGAGGGGGCGGAGGGGTCGTCTCCACAGGGGGAACAGCATGACAACAGGAAGCTGTCATCATCACTGTGACTCACAACAACAGTAATTAAGGCCCGGGCTCCTGCTGGCTCCTCGCCCTCCAACACAAATATTACACCAGGAATTAGTCTGTGACCGAGTAGTACACCTGTTCACCTGCAGAACAAGCTGCCAGGTGTTCAGCTGTTACAGGTGAGAGAGCAGCACACACCTGACAGGTACCTGGAGCTGAGTCCAACTTCAGGAGCCGCATCCTTCAAATGAGACGTTGTGGTCTATGGAGGATTTTCGGTGTTCCCACCTTTACTGTTGCGTCGCCTAGCAACCCCGACAACGCGTAACTTTTTTAAACAAAAATGTGAGCTGTGTCTCATCCTTCAGAGGCCGCAGCTGAAGACCGACTACACTGCCCTGTTTCACAGGCTGCAACAGGTGGATCCTTCCTGGTCCAACATATCCCAGGATGCATTGCGCTGTGGTAATGAAAACAGTGACAGAGAGTCTGAGAATCACTCCGTTAAATGTCAGTATTGTGTTTCAGTTCAACAGCTAACAATACTGTTAAAGGCAAGACATTGAACACTAAAAGTTACTGTGAAAAAAAGTTACGCGTTGTCCAGGTTGCTAGGCGACAAGAACTAGGAACAGTGTACTATGTTTTTTTAAAGGGACAGTTGTTGTCTTTTGACGTGGGGTTGTTTGAGGTCATCAGATATAGTTGGTACATTACCTGCAGCAGATCATGATGAGCGCGCTCCCAGGTAGGATAGCCGACCCCCGCTGTGGGCGGGGCCACCAGAAGAAACGTGTTTTAGACACTTTTAAAAACGCCCACCAAAACAATCCAATATCTGCTTAAATTAGGCTTAATGTAGAATATTTTCAGAACAGAACTTTCCTTTGGCACTACATTTTTCAACCGCTGAACTACTGTATTCCTACGCACATGCACCTATAGAGAGCACTTTATTATGACACTTTCTACAGTGCGCTACATTAAGCTGGAGAGCTGAAATATTCTACATGAAACAGATGTTGGATTGTCTGCATTTTAAAAGTGTCTAAAACACATTTTTTCCTGGTGGCCCCGCCCACAGCAACACATCTCTCTGACCTTCTTCACACAGACCTGAGGACCTGAAACCTGAGGACATGAGACCTGAGACCTGAGACCTGAAGAGCTGAGACCTGAGACCTGAGACCTGAGGACATGAGACCTGAGACCT
>NW_019524616.1:24758-27770 GCF_002814215.2 Seriola lalandi dorsalis | reverse complement strand
AAAAAAAAACTATTAATAATCAAATTAGAAAGTAAGAGAACACTGGGAAAGCTAACACACACCTGATTCGACAGGTGGGTTTAATGGCAGTGACGAAGACTCAGCTCCAGCAGCTGTTTCTCTCCATCAGTCGCTCACACAGAGGAGGAGACAGGACTGAGCTCAAGCTTCAGACCTGGAGCTTCCATCAGACAGAGACGTTTTCAAATCCTGATCAAACAAGTGGAAACCAGGAGAGTTTGTCTGTATCAGTAATAAACGTCAGCTCAGATTATCTTTTGTTGACTCAGTTTAACCCTCTGATGTCCATTTCTATTATGTTTTTATGCATTAATATCTGTCTTTGTGCAGCACATTTTAAACTGTCCTACATGCATTGTTTCCTTTGTTCAGCACAAACTCGGCTGTAAATCTGACAAATTATAAACCACCAGGAACCCAAGGTATATGAAATATAACACAAGCACCTGTTAAAGTCTTCATGTCTTTAGTCACAATCAATCAATATACTATTGTAGAAAAGCTCAAAGTTGTAAAAACTATTGTTTTACTAGTTGTCCACACCAATAGAAGATAGCAGAAATATGTAAGAAATTAAACTATAATATCTATATGTCTATTTACATGTAAAGGGATTTTATTCCAAATGATTATTGTGCCTTTTTCACTGAAATCATGGAAAATATAAACAATTGAGACTCTATGCAATCGTGTGTGAAAGTCCCACATCAGCACCTTGAACTGATTTCCTCACCTGGTCTCTACATCATAAATAAAGTTATGTGACTGTAAATTAAAACTGTGGCCGCAGACAGACTCCAGAAGGTTTTAATTAACACAGATTTAATCCAACCACACAAAACAAACTGAAAAACAGATTCTGATTTTATTCATGTATTTTGATCATATTTTACTGAAGCTACGTTCAGCTGCTGCTGAAGATCAGACGTTTAACATCTGACAACTTCTGTTTGCTAGAAAATCACATTTACAGAAAGAAGAACTGGGACCAACACCCAGGTGTACTGAAACTGTCTGAAGACACCAGATCTAACACAACAGGCTGCTGATCTACAGGTCACACAGGACACAGAGCCCAGAGACCAGAGACCAGACTGTGATGGTCCAGAGACCAGACTGTGATGGTCCAGAGACCAGACTGTGATGATCCAGAGACCAGACTGTGATGGTCCAGAGACCAGACTGTGATGGTCCAGAGACCAGACTGTGATGGTCCAGCAGATCAAACCTCCACAACCACAGAAAACACGAGGAGCAGCACTGACACAACCACAGACACAGTTCAGCTGAATACAACCTGAGAGGAGGCTCAGTCCGTCCTGCACAGAGGGAGAGGAGACGCTCACTGAGAGAGGCAGGGCAAGAGAGGCAGGAGCACAGAGAGAGAGAGAGAGAGAGAGAGAGAGAGAGACTAAGCTGCTGATTTAAAATAACTCTTTAACTCAGCAGCTATATGTGCTCCGTGTGCTGACCCAGGACCAGTTCACCAGCGGGGCCTTTGTGCCGGCTCACTTCAATGCAGCTCATCCTCAGATGAATGGAGCCGCGGGGCCACTCCAACATCCCAGAATACTCTTCATTAACACTTCAAGGCTGCGGTGCTGCAGCATCATGAAACACAAGTAAAATAACAGGGGGGAGGCTGCATGTTAATGTGTCCAAACACCATCAGCTCGTCCTCAAATGGAATCACACTCATTGTTTGTGCTAGACAATCACACAAAGTAAACGTGTGTGCTGATAATGAAACTAATTAGTGTTGTGTTGCAGGAGAATCAGATTCTGCTGTTGCTTTGGTCGTTACTATGGAGCCAGAACCTCCAGACATCCTCACTGTGTCCACGTCCTGATCTGACTCAAAAACCTTCAAGGTTCAATGAAATATTGATCTCTTTGCACATCTGATCAGAAAAGTCTGAGGCTGCAGCTAAAGATCCATGTGAATGATCAGAAACACAAGAATAATTGTTTTATGATGATTTTTTATAAAGTTAATTGTTAGTACATTAGCAGCAGCATTAGTGTGTTAGCAGCTGTATTAGTTTGTTAGCAGAAGCATTAGTGATGTTAGCAGCAGTGTTTGTTTGTTAGCAGCTGCATTAGTTTGTTAGCAGAAGCATTAGTGACGTTAGCAGCAGTGTTTGTTTGTTAGCAGCTGCATTAGTGTGTTAGCAGAAGCATTAGTGACGTTAGCAGCTGCATTAGTGTGTTAGCAGAAGCATTAGTGTGTTAGCAGCAGTATTAGTGTGTTAGCAGCTGCATTAGTTTGTTAGCAGTAGTATTAGTGATGTTAGCAGCAGTGTTTTTTGCAGCAATTTGTGTATTGTGTTGTGTTATGTTGTGTGTTGTGGTGTGTTGTGTACTGTTCAGTCTTCCTCTGAGCTCCTCTTATTCTCTGGTTTTATGTCATCTTGTAAAGAACTTTGTTACATTGTTAAAGGGCTATATAAACCCTGATGACATCACTGTGACATCACCAGAGTTAGTTTCTCACAGATACCATGATACGTCTGTGTGATCAGGCTGTAGAACGTAACTCTTCACCTGTGACAGGTGCGACTCCCTCACTGCTCTTTTATATCAGAACACAGATTATGCCTGGAAGAGGCTTAAAGGATCAGCAGCTCCGACCTGCTCAGGGTGCTCAGATCAATCCCCCCACCCCAACCCTGTCTGAGTCACTGCTGCTAACACACTAACACTGCTGCTAACACACTAACACTGCTGCTAACATCACTACACTGCTGCTAACCCACTAACTCTGCTGCTAACACACTAACACTGCTGCTAACACACTAACACTGCTGCTAACACACTAACACTGCTGCTAACACACTATCACTGCTGCTAACACACTAACACTGCTGCTAACACACTAACACTGCTGCTAACATCACTACACTGCTGCTAACACACTAACACTGCTGCTAACATCACTAACACTGCTGCTAACACACTAACACTGCTGCTAACATCACTACACTGCTGCTA
>NW_019524616.1:22750-23928 GCF_002814215.2 Seriola lalandi dorsalis | reverse complement strand
TGCTAACATCACTACACTGCTGCTAACACACTAACACTGCTGCTAACACACTAACACTGCTGCTAACATCACTACACTGCTGCTAACATCACTACACTGCTGCTAACATCACTACACTGCTGCTAACATCACTACACTGCTGCTAACACACTAACACTGCTGCTAACACACTAACACTGCTGCTAACACACTAACACTGCTGCTAACACACTAACACTGCTGCTAAAATCACTAATCCAGATGCAGATCATATGATCCCTGCATAGATCACACTTAGAGTAATGTCCTGTCCTCAGGCATGTGCTGAGGTGTGTGTCCTGTTCTTTAATGTCACTGTGCTGCCATCTAGTGGCTTCTTCTTGTTCACGTCAGATATCCTTGTGTACATCTCTCAAATGGATGAGGAGTCTTTGACTCCCTGCAGTAGAAAAGTATATTTTTGTATTGAGGATGTTTTTTGAACTTTGACACCTCCATCACACCTCCTCTTAACATCTGCCTGTGTCTTATTTTTCCCTTCTGTCAACACTCGTCCTCCTCCTGCTCCTCCTCCTTTCCTTCTCTCCAGCCTTTCACTGTTTTGTTTATTGTCCTCTGTCTCCACCTCCTGGCCCACATCCTTCTCTTCTTGGTTTTCTTCTTCTTTATCTCACTGTGGGTCCACCTCCCTCTGCTCCCCCTCGTTCACACTCTTCTTCTACCTCATCTTTCTCCCCCTTCACCTCCTCCTCTTCTCTCTCTCTCCTTATAGTCATATTAATGTCTTCACAGCTTACTCCTCCACTTGCTCTCCCCCTTTTTCCTCCTCTAGCTTCATCAATCTCTTCCTTGCCCTCTTCCATTTCCTCTTCTTTCTCCTGGTCCTCCACCTCCTCTTCTTACCTCTACACCTGGTTCTCCTACTTCTATTTCCCTCCAGTACTGCTCCTCCTGTCTCCCCTTTTACCCCTGTCCCTATACCTCCAACTCCTCCTCCTCCTCCTCCTCCTCCTCCTCCCTCAGAGCGTCAGTCTCCCTCCTCCTGGACCAGACTATTTATAGAAACAGGGCAAGCGAGTGACAAAGATAGCCATGGAAATGGGTCTGAGTAATCTCTGGGTCCTGACTGCATCTCACACACACACACACACACACACACACACACACACACACACACACACACACACACACACACACAC
>NW_019524616.1:21038-21102 GCF_002814215.2 Seriola lalandi dorsalis | reverse complement strand
CTTCAAAGTTAGAGTGAAAGCGTCGGTTGGCTAGAGTGCGTGAAGCAGTAAAAAATAACCTTTA
>NW_019524616.1:12020-20755 GCF_002814215.2 Seriola lalandi dorsalis | reverse complement strand
AAATCTAATGTCAGTTACTGTTACAGGTCTATTATACACTGGTAACACATTTTGTTCCCTCTGGGGTTCCTCGAGTCCAAAAAAGGACACACAAAGAAAATGCTATAAAATCATCATATATCAATATTTTTTTCTGCTTTTTTTTAAATGCCAGTTTGAAGACATGTTGCCTCTTGTTTTATTAAAAAAAACAAGACAGAATATGAGATATTTCCCACATAATACATGATGGAGGGATGTGACATTGTTTTATATCAGAGTCATTTATATCAAGACATTTCTCAAAACCAGAATATGATCAGGGTGACTTTTGAACACTGGAAATAAATCATGTACTCATCCCAGCAGTAGCCCCCGTGGCACTCAAAATTCCCCTGGAATTTTCTAGTTATTATTATTATTATTATTATTATTATATTTTTACCAACATCTGTCAATCACACTGAAGCATGAACATCCATGTGTTACTGTGAGAGCTGGATATAATTTGAGAATTCATTAAATAATCACTTTCTCCGTAGTTTTCATCTCATTAATTGAAAACTGTTAGTTTAGTTTCTTTATGACTTTATGGATCAATAAATCAGAAAACTTCACCTGAACCCTCAGACCTGAACCACATGTTGATCTGGTTCATTGTGTCACAAAACAACATGTGAACATCAAAACCTTAAAGTCTGAACTGAGTCTGGATTTAACTTTTTTTTTAATTATTATCATTATCTAATTATTCTGAGGGTTCAGAGAAAATAAAGTGTTTTCATTTCAAAGGAAAAGAAACTGTACAGTCTTTAATTGAACGAGGTTTAGTTGAGCTGCTGCTCAGTTTAGGGAAGTGTGAGCAGATGTTTGTACGTGACAGTGTGAAGTTACTGTAACAGAGACATGACTGAGCATGTTTCACACAGACTTTAACACTGACTCTGTCTTCATGCAGGAAACATGTTTATTTCTATAAAGAAGAGGAGACGTGGCATTGTTGCTGCTTCGCCTTCATGTGCGTGAACAGAACAGGTTCAAGGGAAAACAGAGAATTTGGATTAGCTGGGAGTTAGGGGCGGAGTCAGACACTGACTCACTCAGATGTGGGTGACGTCACAGAGGTGTCCATCATTAGTACAGTCTATGATCCGAACCTCAAATCCAAGATGGCTACTTTTCGCATCAACAAAGGTGTAGCAATAAACTCTTGAGTAGCAATTCTGTCTTATTGTGCCTCATTAAATCAAAACTGTTCAACCTATATCTGTGGACATGTTGGGTGTATAAGCAAAACAACACGTAATGTACTAACAACAACAACAATAACAACAACAAGCTTCTGTCTTGTTGTACTGTAACACTGAACGAGTGTGACGTTATTCTAAGCTCCAACATCCAACTGAGGTAAAAGAAACAGCATTAGTGTGTCTCGTGCTTAGTGAGTTTAATGCTAACATCAGAATGCTAACCTGCAGATTAGCAGTTCATTCTCTGTTAGCATGAGCTTTGTTGTCAGTATTTCTACAGTCCTAACTTCAGCCCTGAGCCCCGGAGGCGTGAACTCCTCCTGCTGGAATTAAAACCTGAAAACACAAAAATGATTACAATGTTTTAACCTCACGGCATCACTGCAGAGATCAGTGATGTAACAAAGCTCTGATCGTGTTAGCATCAGTCAGATGTGACTGACAGAGTCCAGAGACAAACTGAACAAACAGAGAGCTGCCGTCCTGCCTGTCGGCTCTAATCAGATTAGAGAGGGAAGCACCGAGCAGCAGGTCCACTCATCATCCTCATGGTGACTCTGACAGATGAATAATTAGTGATCTGGCCAATCAATCATATCATCTTACAACAGAGGCCCTGTCACTGTTAGAACACACTGTGTCACAGCAGCTTTAAAACAGCAATCACTGGAAACTCTGTCCAGACTGTCTGTTTGTCAAAAGCTTTTAATCGCAGAAACCAGAGGAATTGTTTTCAGCTTCTCTCATCCTGAACACAAAGATGGAAAAAGAAAGTCTTCATACAAACTGATGGTTTGCAAACTTCATATCAAAAATTACAACTGGTGCATATGAAAAACGCAAAATTCTAGATAAATGGAGAAAAGAGTGACTCAGCTCTGCTGGAGATGTAACACTAACAACTGTGGACATGTAGACCATTGTCTTCAACAGGGTTAGACAGTTTGTCCTGAGGGTGGTGCTGTAATAGTTGTAACAATTGTTCACAGACTTTTTTCATGTGTTTTCCTACAACATTCATGATTTTCAGCTGAGACATTATTCATAATTTTTATGGTTTGGGGAGAGCAGAAAACGTCCACACTGACAAGCACAACAGGATTATCACCATCCGTCACCAACCGGGTCTAAACCACAGACTGAACTATGGACCTGGACCCAGGTCTCAAGGTCTCGTCCGTCAAAGTCTGAAACATTGTACATCCAAACCTCCACCCTGACTGCTACACTACGGCTCATTAATTAATCAGTTTATTCATTCATTCAATAATCCAAGCAGCAGTTTTGTTTCTTACCACAAATTTAAAGAGATGAGTGAGATGACTAGAAGTGGTATTTCTTGTGTAAATTGGAAATGTTGACCTGATGGTGACACTGCAAGGGAGAGGTGAGGGGGAAGTCTTCAGATTCATAAGGAATTATTATCTATAATCCCCCAGGAGCATGAATTTACAGAGAAAATGTAATGGGAGTCAGGCCAGTCTTTATTTATCAGTGATTGTATGATTAAGTTTGGCTCGTCAGTATCTCTATGAGCTGTTTTTATGTGGTTTCTTCAACTCTGGCAGCCTGTGACTTCCCATCAGCCGACTATAGACTCTATTTCCTTTTTGGTAATAGCAGAATAATGAAATTACACCAATGTTATCCTTTAAAGCCCTTGACTGTTTCTAGATGGGAGGAGGAGCTGAATCCATCTTCCTCACCCTCCTCTCTCCTCCTTGTATCTGTCCTCTGAGGTCTGCAGATTGAATCCTCTCCTCCTGAGTGAAACATTCCCACAAGGACCTAAAAATGACTGCTTTTAATTAATTGCTCTACCAATCCATTAATAGCAGCTATAATTAGAGGTCCATGGGAGATCACTGGGAGATTAAACTAACCACCTGACTGAACTTGAATCTGCACTTGCTACCTTTTTATTCACAGTGGAGGATATCCAGGATCCGACAGCATGCTATTCAAACTGCACACCTGTCCAGTCAAAGTCTATAGTCAAAGTTTATACTGTAGAACATGAACATGTGTGATGGAGGAAATGTGTAAGTATATTAGTAATAATGCTCTGTCACAAGTATCATGTATCATATTACATCAGTTCATATCGTATCACATTGTATTGTATTGTATCCTATCATATCCTATTGTATCGGATCATTTCATATCGTTTCTTATCGTTTCTTATCGTTTCTTATCATATCAGTTAATTTTGTATCACATGAGTTGGTTTGTATCGTATCACATCGTAACGTATCACATCGTATAAGTTGGTTTGTATAGTATAATTTCATATCGTATTGTATCGTACCACATCATATCATATCACATTGTAACGTATCACATCGTAACATATTGTATCGCATCACATCGTATTACATCAATTCATATCGTATCACCTCGTATTGTATCGTTTCGTATAATTTCTTATCAGTTAATTTTGTATCATTTAAGTTGGTTTGTATCGTATCACATCGTATCGTATCACATCGTATCGTATCACATCGTAACGTTCACATCGTATCGTATCACATCGTAACGTTCACATCGTATCGTATCACATCGTAACGTTCACATCGTAACGTTCACATCGTATCGTATCACATCGTAACGTTCACATCGTATCGTATCACATGGTATCACATCATGTCGTATCACATTGTGTCGTATCAGTTTGTATCGTATCACATCATAACGTATCACATCGTAACATATCACATCGTATCTTTTCACATTGTATCTTTTCACATCGTGTCGTATCACATTGTGTCGTATCAGTTTGTATCGTATCACAGCGAATGGTATGAGTTCGTATTGTATCAGTTTGTATCATATCACATCGTATCATATCATATCATATCGAAATGTGCAGTTCCGTGTGGAACAAAGTATCATATATACAGCATATGAGCCTCTTTTATGTTTTTAATGTGAAATCTGAATCTGAAAAGTAACAAATAACTCCAGTCCTATGTAAGTCCTCTGCTTCATGTGAAGCTCATTACACAGACAGTGAGCAGTGCTGACTAACTCACACACTGATGTGTTACTCAGATCACAGTGGATCAAAGAGGAAGTCAAACTGAAGTTCATGAGTTCATGTTGAGCTCAAACTATTTTTGGTCAAGAAAATTCAACTGGCTAATCGATTACTTGTCTTAGTGATAAAAATGACATTTTTCAATACAGTCACAGTGGTCACATTAACAATGAAAAACATTTAACTTGCTGTAATCACGTGAAGTTTACCTGAGGTTGATTTGAGGCTTCAGCCGTCTGAATCAAACAGTTCATGGATATCTTCCACAGTGAGACAACGTCACACTAAAGAGCAGTGAACTGGAGAGTTTCTACGAAGCAACTCTTATTCACAGTCAAAAAATGACTTCTGAGTACTGTAATAATGTAGTAATAATGTGGTAATAACAGAGTACCGATGCAATAATCTAGTAATATCACAGTAATAACTACAGAGTACTGGTGTAATAATATAGTAATAATGTAATTATAGCAGAGTACTGATGTAATAATGTAGTAATAGCTGAGTACTGATGTAATAATGTACTAATCATGTAGTAATAACACAGTAATAACTACTGTGTACTGGTGTAATACTGTAGGAATAATGTAGTAATAACTGTTGTGTTTCTCTCAGGTTGAGATCCTGCAGGAAACCAGCTTCTCTCTGTAGCGAGCAGCTTTAATCAGATCAGTGACATGTACCGACGCTGATGATGTCATGCGTTTGAAGAGCTCGTCGACATGTCACAGGTCGTTCATCACTGGTTTAGTTAAGGTTAGTTTAGTCAGGGTTAGGTAAGTGAGGGGTTAGTTTAGTTAGGGTTTCTCCTGGTTATTTCACATCACATCAGTTTTCACTGAGAAATGACAATAAAAGATGAAACTGTGACTTTTTCTTCTGGTCTGGATGGTTTCGCTGGGAGGGTCATAATAATAGAAACACCTGGACGCCTGGACACCTTGGTGGCGATCTATAGACTTTATGTAGCAGAAGTCTTTTGTTGGACTTTGTTAATTTTAACACATTTTACTACAAATAAATATCTGTATCAGTCCAGTCTTGATACTGATATACTGATTCTGCTATACTGATATTATTGATTATACTGATATATTATTGATTATACCTATACTGTTATATATTATTGAATATACTGATATATTCCATTCAAGTCCATTAAAAATATCTGACTTTATAATCAGTTCAGTGTTTAACTGTTTAGGTTATGTGTGTTGTAGCTGCTCGACAGGCTGAAACTGAAGGAAGCTGAAACTAACAATGGATCTGCTCGTGATCTGGAATAACTGCTGCATCGTTTCATCTATTAAAACCAAACTGGTCAAATGTCCAACCAAAACACAGGAAACAGAGGTTCTTGGTCACAGTTGTTTATGATGTTATTGATTGTGTAAATAAAATATCGGCTGCAGTGATTCGTCAATTCATTGATCGGTTGATCAACAGAAAATGTAGCTGCAGCAGTTTTCTATAAAATCAAAGAATCATTTTGTTCATGTTTGACTTTAAAATATTCTCAGATGTGAAGATTTGATGATTGTGGATCAAACTGGATCTGATCAGAATCAAAACGTCTCTGTGGGAAATTATACGTTTTTTTCAATGATCAGAAAATAATCAAAATGAAAATGATCACTAGTTAAAGCTCATTTATAAGAATCAGATTTATATTAACAATTACCCAGAAGCTAAGTCACCAACTGTTTTGATAATTGAACAATCAATGAAGACGTGAAAAATAATGAGGGGCATTTTTACTTTTTATTGTGGTTTTACAGAGAAAAAAATTGATCAATGAATCAATAAATAACTTGCAAATTAATCAATAATGTAATTTTTAGCTGCTCCATGCTTCTTCAGTTTAAACGAAGACAACGCAGAACAAAGTGTCTCTGTTTCATTTCACTGAGTGGAACCGACCTGAACGAAAAGTTAATTTACAGATCTCTAGACTTTCAGTCTACAAACAAGTCGTATGTGACATCACTTCCTGTGCAGCAGAGGAGGAGGAGCTTCCTCAGCAGCATGTACAAGGACCTGCTGCTGTTCATCATCACTCAGTGTAAAAAAGTTTGAATACATTTTATTCTGTGAGAAACTTTTACTGTGGAGTAGAAGAAGAAGAAGAAGAATCAGAGGAAGAAGAAGAATCAGAAGAAGAGACACTGACCTCCTGCAGAAGATCCTCAGGCCGGTGAAGGTCCTGCTGGTGTGGTGGCAGCGGGGGGCCGGGGGGGCTGAGGGCAGCACGGTGTTGGAGGAGGATGAGGTGGAGGTGGAGGAGGAGGAGGAGGGGACAGAGGTGGTGAGGGGCTCCTCTCCCCCCTCCTGCAGGGAGGTGCTGTGCTGCTCCTCCTCAGGCTGATCCATGGTCCTGAGCTGGCTCTCTGCTGGTCTGAGGTCAGATCTGAGCAGCTCACATTCTGACAGCTCCACTCTCGACTTCAAGTCTCTCACACAGGAAGTGAGCTGTGTGTGTGTGTGTGTGTGTGTGTGTGTGTCTCCTTCACACCAGGAAGCAGCAGCAGCTCACAACAACACAACTCCTCTGACTTAGAGCCGAGGGAGGAAGGAGGAGGTGTACTAAACTGCCTCCTTACTTCCTTCCTTCTCCTAACCCTCCCAGCCTGAGGAAGCCTCTCTGCTCCTCATGCTCCTCTCTCTGCACAGCTCCACAGAATCCAGGAAGTTTGAAGCCCTGACAGTAAAGAGCGGAGTGAGTCCTCCTCTCCTCCTCCTCTCTTCCTCCTCTTTCCTCTTTTACCTGTTGCTTCTCCTCTCCACTGTCTTGCTCTCTGTCCTCCGAGTTGTGTGTCTCCGCTGCTCTCCTCACTCTTTACTTTTATCTCAGCTCTGTGGCTCTCCCTCTCTTTTTTTCCTATGTCCCGCCCACCCCCAGCCCCTCCTGCTCTGATTGGGTGAGAGGGAGAGGTGAGCACTTTGCCACCTGCTGGTGCTTCAGAGACTGTGCAGCTGCTGAGGAGGCTAAAAAAAGAGGAGGAAATGAACTAATTTTCTCCTCTCCAGAGCTGCAGCTGAGGACATGACAGACACTCAAGGAGCAAGCCAGGTCTATATATATACATGTATATATATGTATATATATATATATGATTTATTTACTGGTTTATTTAACAAACATCTGGGACAGATGTTATAGAGTGATCCTGACATAAGATGATGAGGTAAAGAACATCAGACTCAGGTAAAACAACACTAGCCGAGGATACGAGGAGTGAGCAAGGTCTATATATATACTGTATATACATACATACTTTATATATGAAGATATGTATATATACTTATACACACACACACACACACACACACACACACATACATACACACATGTATATATTATAAGGCTGAATCTTGTGCGTTCACATGGCGTCTAATGTAAAGTCTTAACGAGGCTCCAGAGGCTCTGACACTGTGATTAATCAAACAATTAAACAATGACTCACAATCAACAATTAGGACATTAAACACAGACACAATTATTTATATTTATAATGTAAAACTCCGAAACCATGTGTTCATGGTGACTCTCACCTCTGGTGTTAAACAGGTGTTCGGTTTATGAAGCAGAATTAACTGTAGCTGTTGTTTAAATGTAGAGCAGAAATAATAATATTTATTATTACTATTATTATTATTAATAATAGTAATAATAATAATAAATAAATAAATGAATAATAATAATAATTTAATATCTGAATGTAGAGCAGAATAAAGTGGAAATATTCAAGAAAAGTACAAAACTGTAACATAGTGAATCAGTGTCAGCTAAAAGCCCCTCCCCCATCACACACACACACACACACACACACACACACACACACACACACTAAAAACCAGTGTTTCTGCTTGTTGACGTCTCTGCTCTCAGTTTAATCTCAGGTTCACACCTGGAACTACCTGAAGGACTTATGACATCACAGCTGGACTGGAGCCAATCAGGGTCCAGAGAAAGTGACACAGTAACAGCAGAAGAAGAGTTGATGAGACACAGAGTGGAGCTGGATCACTCTGCTCTGCAATGTGCTGCCTCCCACATACGTTTTACATAAAGATGGAGAACAGCCCACACTGAGAGAGAGAGAGCGAGCTGCAGTGAAGCAGAGGTCGCACGGCCGCACTGAGACCCACGCACAGTTCTTCACCACGTGCACGTGGCGGCTTCATCCCCTGGGTTCCCGCTCCGAGGCGGAACTGAAGGATGAGCCGCGGTTATTTTTGACAGCCAATTAAAACAGAGGTGCAGCGGGCAGGAGGCCGGGTGCTGGGGACGAGCCTTCGTCTTCAAAAGATCCAGATTCGAACAAATAAAACTCATGGTTCCGTGTCACAGCAGGGTCCGTTCAAGACAACAAGTTCAATCATCGTTAGAAAATAATTAAATCACATCGTCCTCCTGTAAAAACCAGAATCTGTGAGTCTCACTGCTACACAGCACTGTGAAACACTCA
>NW_019524616.1:5838-7557 GCF_002814215.2 Seriola lalandi dorsalis | reverse complement strand
GTCTCTTTGTGGTTGTTTTGTGTGTCTGTGGTTGTCTTGTGTCTCTTTGTGGTAGTTTTGTGTGTCTGTGGTTGTCTTGTGTCTCTTTGTGGTAGTTTTGTGTGTCTGTGGTTGTCTTGTGTCTCTTTGTGGTAGTTTTGTGACTCTGTGGTTGTCTTGTGTCTCTTTGTGGTAGTTTTGTGTCTCTGTGGTTGTTTTGTGTGTCTGTGGTTGTCTTGTGTCTCTTTGTGGTTGTTTTGTGTCTCTTTGTGGTTGTTTTGTGTCTCTTTGTGGTTGTCTTGTGTCTCTTTGTGGTAGTTTTGTGTGTCTGTGGTTGTCTTGTGTCTCTTTGTGGTAGTTTTGTGTCTCTTTGTGGTAGTTTTGTGTCTCTGTGGTTGTTTTGTGTGTCTGTGGTTCTTTTGTGTCTCTTTGTGGTAGTTTTATGTTTCTTTGTTTTAGTTTTTTTGTCTGTTTGAGGTCAGTATGCGTCTTTTTGGCTGACATGATCCAAGTAGAGCTGAGGGGGCCCCTTCCTCTTCAGGCCCCGGGGTCTGTGTTCAGTGGTCCTGCTGCCGGTCCTGGACCTGGGGGCGGCGTTGTAGATGTTTGGGTGTGAGTTTGCAGCAGCAGAAATGGAGTGGAGCTGCAGCGGGGGCGGGCAGGTACGTCCCTTACATAAAGACTGTGTTATGAAACGCAGTCAACACTGAGCTGGGATTCGTACGACGCGGTCATGAGTCACTTCCACCGAGGCAGGAGCAGAGAGGAGCTGGATTATGTCATCAGGCCCAGGTTGGACTGCATGGACTCAGGTTCACACGTTGTAGTAATGCAGCAGTGAGAGTATTGAAGAGCTCTGTGGGCTGAGCTCTAGTACTCTTCACTTTCACAGCCTCATCACCTCATGTATCTCTGAAGACTGTTTTATATTTATTATTGAACCATGGATTTATTAATATATAATATAATATTAATACCACTCATGCTTGTAGATCTAATGGCCTTGTTTGTTTCATGATGAACAGTGTTGATCTCTGTTTCCCTATAGAGAAATAAAGTGAATTCCAAATAACCTCCAAAGACGTTTCACACTGAAAACAGATTGATCAGCTGATCGTTTCATGTCTCTCCAGCAGTGGCGGCTGCTGGTCTTATAAGGAGGGGAAGCTCATTTTCGGCCTACATCATAAAATGTGTCCGTTTATTTAAATGTAAATTCGCAGAGTGACAGAAGAGAGTCGCCAAACACAACACCTGTCTCTTATACACATCTCTTTTATTCCTTTCCCGGAGAACCCCAAGCTAGGAAGACCGAACACTGACTACCCAAGTGACATCTCACCTCTTACATATCACTCCGCCACTCCTAATCGTAACTCACATTACCTGCCACTAAAGTGCGCCATATTATATAGTTCCAGATTAAACTTAAACAGCAGAATACAATATTTATAAATGTAGTTACAAATAATTAAATTATGTGGACTCAAAATAATGTACAATGCAAAATAAGGCAATCTGTTGAATATGTCCTCACAAGAATAAATCTCATCTTACACTATGGTGAGTCTGTTCAGTGAACGCACCACAGTGAGAGACACTCAGTCTGTTCAGTGAACTCACCACAGTGTGAGACACTCAGTCTGTTCAGTGAACGCACCACAGTGAGAGACACTCAGTCTGTTCAGTGAACGCACCACAGTGAGAGACAGTCAGTCTGTTCAGTGAACGCACCACAGT
>NW_019524616.1:5217-5818 GCF_002814215.2 Seriola lalandi dorsalis | reverse complement strand
TCTCTTTGTGGTTGTCTTGTGTCTCTTTGTGGTTGTTTCTGTCTCTTTGTGGTTGTCTTGTGTCTCTTTGTGGCTGTTTTGTGTCTCTTTGTGGTTGTTTGTGTCTCTTTGTGGCTGTTTTGTGTCTCTTTGTGGTGGTTTCTGTCTCTTTGTGGTGGTTTTGTGTCTCTTTGTGGTTGTTTTGTGTCTCTGTGGTGGTTTGTGTTTCTTTGTGGTTGTTTTGTGTGTCTGTGGTGGTTTCTGTCTCTTCGTGGTTGTTTTGTGTCTCTTTGTGGTTGTTTTGTGTCTCTGTGGTGGTTTGTGTTTCTTTGTGGTTGTTTTGTGTCTCTTTGTGGTTGTTTTGTGTCTCTGTGGTGGTTTGTGTTTCTTTGTGGTAGTTTTGTTTCACCGTGGTGGTTTCTGTCTCTTTGTGGTTGTTTTGTGTGTCTGTGGTGGTTTGTGTCTCTTTGTGGTTGTTTTGTGTCTCTGTGGTGGTTTGTGTCTCTTTGTGGTTGTTTTGTGTCTCTGTGGTTGTCTTGTGTCTCTTTGTGGTAGTTTTGTGTCTCTGTGGTTGTTTTGTGTGTCTGTGGTTGTTTTGTGTCTCTTTGTGGTTGTTTTGTGT
>NW_019524615.1:1075634-1203325 GCF_002814215.2 Seriola lalandi dorsalis | reverse complement strand
TATAGTAAGGCATAAAAACATCATAGTATATTAGGCATTAAAAGTCATACAAACGACATAGTATAGTAATGCATGAAAAGTCATGAAAACAACATAGTATAGTAAGGCATAAAAAGTCATAAAAACGTCATAGTATAGTAAGGCATAATGACAACATAGTATAGTAACGCATGAAAAGTCATAAAAACATCATAGTACACTAAGGCATAAAAACATCATAGTATAATAAGGCATTAAAAGTAATAAAAACGACAGTATAGTAAGGCATGAAAAGTCATAAAAACGTCATAGTATAGTACGGCATAAAAAGTCATAAAAACGTCATAGTATAGTAATGCATAAAAAGTCATAAAAACGACATAGTATAGTAATGCATGAAAACATCTAGTATAATAAGGCATTAAAAGTAATAAAAACGACATAATATAGTATGGCATAAAAAGTCATAAAAACGTCATAGTATAGTAATGCATGAAAATTCATAAAAACAACATAGTATATTAAGGCATAAAAACATCATAGTATAATAAGGCATTAAAAGTAATAAAAACGACATAGTATAGTAAGGCATGAAAAGTCATAAAAACGTCATAGTATAGTAAGGCATTAAGACGATATAGTATAGTAAGGCATAAAAAGTCATAAAAACGACATAGTATAGTAAGGCATAAAAACATCATAGTATAATAAGGCTTTAAAAGTAATAAAAACGACATAGTATAGTAAGGCATAAAAACATCATAGTATAATAAGGCATTAAAAGTCTTAAAAACAACATAGTATAGTAAGGCATAAAAAGTCATAAAAACGACATAGTATAGTAATGCATGAAAATTCATAAAAACGACATAGTATATTAAGGCATAAAAACATCATAGTATAATAAGGCATTAAAAGTAATAAAAACAACATAGTATAGTAAGGCATGAAAAGTCATAAAAACGTCATAGTATAGTAAGGCATAAAAAGTCAAGAAAATAGCATAGTATAGTAAGGCATAAAAACATCATAGTATAGTAAGGCATAAAAAGTCATAAAAACTTCATAATATAGTAAGGCATTAAGACGATACAGTATAGTAAGGCATAAAAAGTCATAAAAACATCACAGTATACTAAGGCATAAAAACCTCATAGTATAGTAAGGCATTAAAAGTCATACAAATGACATAGTATAGTAATGCATGAAAAGTCATGAAAACAACATAGTATAGTAAGGCATAAAATGTTGTAAAAACATCATAGTATAGTAAGGCATAAAAACATCATAGTATATTAGGCATTAAAAGTCATACAAACGACATAGTATAGTAATGCAAAAAAAGTCATAAAAACGTCATAGTATAGTAAGGCATAATGACAACATAGTATAGTAACGCATGAAAAGTCATAAAAACATCATAGTACACTAAGGCATAAAAATATCATAGTATAGTAGGCATAAAAAGTCATATAAACGACAGTGTAATAAGGCACGAAAAGTCATAAAAACGACATAGTATAATAGTGCATGAAAAGTCATAAAAACGTCATAGTATAGTAAGGCAAAAAAAGTCTTAAAAATGACATAGTGTAGTAAGGCATTAAAAGTCATAAAAACGACATAGTATAGTTAGGCATTAAGACGATATAGTATAGTAAGGCATAAAAATATCATAGTATAATAAGGCATTAAAAGTAATAAAAACGTCATAGTATAGCAAGGCATTAAGACGATATAGTATAGTAAGGCATAAAAAGTCATAAAAATGTCATAGTATAGTAAGGCATAAAAAGCCATAAAAACGTCATAGTATAGCAAGGCATAAAAATTTATAAAAACGTCATAGTATAGTAGGGCATTAAGACGATATAGTATAGTAAGGCATAAAAAGTCATAAAATCCTCATAGTATAGTAAAGCATAAAAAGCCATAAAAACGTCATAGTATAGTAATGCATGAAAATTCATAAAAACGTCATAGTATAGTAAGGCCTAAAAACATCATAGTATAGTAAGGCATAAAAAGCCATAAAAACTTCATAGTATAGTAAGGCATAAAAAGTCATAACAAGCTCATAGTATAGTAAGGCTTTAAAACGATATAGTATAGTAAGGCATAAAAAGTCATAAAAACGTCATAGTATAGTAAGGCATAAAAACCTCATAGTATAATAAGGCATTAAAAGTAATAAAAAGGTCATAGTATAGTAAAGCATAAAAAGTCATAAAAACCTCATAGTATAGTAAGGAATAAAAACCTCATAGTATAATAAGTCATAAAAACGTCATAGTATAGTAAGGCATAAAAAGTCATAAAAACGTCATAGTATAGTAAGGCATAAAAAGTCATAAAAAAGACATAGTATAGTAAGGCATGAAAAGTCATAAAAACAACATAGTATAGAAAGGCATAAAAAGTCATAAAAACGTAATAGTATAGTAAGGAATTAAGACGATATAGTATAATAAGGCATAAAAAGTCATAAAAATGTCATAGTATAGTAAGCCATAAAAACTCATAGAAACGACATAGTATAGTAAGGCAAAAAAGATGATGACATAGTATAGTAAGGCATAAAAAGTCATAAAAATAGCATAGTATAGTAAGGCAAAAAAAGTCATAAAAACGTCATAGTATAGTAAGGCATAAAAACATGAAAATGACATAGTATAGTAAGGCATAAAAAGTCATAAAAATAGCATAGTATAGTAAGGCAAAAAAAGTCATAAAAACATCATAGTATAAGTAAGGCATAAAAACATCATAGTATAGTAAGACATAAAAAGTCATAAAAATGTCATAGTATAGTAAGGCATAAAAAGTCACAAAAACGTGATATTATAGTAAGGCATTAAGACGTCATAGTATAGTAAGGCATAAAAAGTCATACAAACGTGATAGTATACTAAAGCATTAAAACATCATAGTATAGTAAGACATAAAAACATCATAGTATAGTATGGCATAAAATGTCATAAAAAAGACATACTATGGTACGGCATAAAAAGTCATGTAACTGTCATAGTACAATAAGGTACAAAAAGTCATGAAAATGACATAGTATAGTAAGGAATAAAAATTCATAGAAACGATGTAGTATAGTAAGGCATAAAAACTCATAAAAACATCAAAGTATAGTAAGACACAAAAACAAAACATAGTATAGATAGGCATAACATATACTTAAAACAATATAAAATATTAAGGCATAAAAATTAATAAAATTGACAACGTATAGGAAGGTATAAACTTGTCATAGTTTATTAAAAGTCATATAAACTTCATATCACAGTAAAGCACAAAAAGACATGAATACGAAACAGTATTGTAAGGCGTAAAACCATCTCAGTATAGTACGGCATAAAAACTCACGAAAATGAAAAAGGATAGGAAGCATTCAAAGTCATAAAAAAACAAAACATAATATTGTACAAAAACATATCATTGTAAATCATGAAAACTCATAAAAATTCAAAAATATAATCGTTGAGTAATGCATATAAAGTCATTAAAACATGCTAGTACAATAACACACAAAAAGTCAAAGAAAGGACACAGTATAGTTAGGCATAAAAAGTAATAAAAATGACATAGTATAGGTAGGCATAAAAAGTCACCAAAACCACATAAAATAATAAGGCATAAAAACTTACTAGTATAAGTAAGGTATAAAAAGTAATAAAAACAACACAATCTATTAAGCCACAAAAAGTCATAAAAACAACAAAGTAAAGTAAGGCATAAAAAGTCACCAAAACCACATAGTATAGTTAAATTAAATGAAAATGTCATATTACAATAAGGCATAAAAACTTGTGAAATCGTCATAGTACAATAAGGCATAAGAACGACATAATATAGTAAGGCATATAAAGTCACAAAAATGACATAGTATAGTAAGGCATAAAAACTCATAAAAACATCAAAGTATATTACGGTATAAAAAGTCATGAAAACAAGAGCATATAGGAAAGCATTAAAAGTTATATAATTATCAAAGTATAATAAGGCAAAAAACCAACATAGTATAATAAAGCATAAAAAGTCACAAAAACCACATAATACAGTAAGGCATAAAAATTCATAAGAACAACATAGTATAATAATGCACAAAAAGTCATAAAACAAAACAGTATTTTCAAGTTAAAAAACTCAAAAACATAAAAATACCGTAAGCTATAAACAGACATAGTAAAGTAAGTTATAAAAAGTCGTAAAAAAGACAGTATAGTAAGGCATAAAAAATCATGAAAAGGACACAGTATAGTATGCTATAAAAAGTCATAAAATATCATAAAAACATCATAGTATCGTAAGGCATAAAACATCATAAAAACGACATAGTATAGTAAGGCATAAAAAGTTACCAAAACCACATAGTTTAGTAAGGCATAAAAACTCCTAAAACCATCAAAGAATAGTAAGGCATAAAAACAACATAGTATAGTAAGGCATAAAACGTCACAAAAACGCCATATTATAGTAAGCCAAAAAACCGACATAGTATAATGAGGCCTAAAAAGTCATAAAAACGATTAATTATAGGCAAGTATAAAAAGTTACAAAAATGACATAGAATAAAAAGTCATAAAAACATCATAGTATCATAAGGCATAAAACTTCATAAAAACGACATAGTATAGTAAGGCACAAAAAGTCATAAGAACGACATAGCATAGTAAGGCACTAAAAAGTCATGAAATATATTCGGGCACAAAAACGTCATAATTCAGCTTAAAAAGTCATAAAAACGACAGTGTATACTTAGGCATAAAAAGTCACAAAAACGCCATAGTATAGCAAGGCAAAAAACCGACATAGTAAAGTAAGGCAAAAAGACATAAAAATTACTTAGTATAGTAAGGCATAAAAAAACATGAAAACGACTTAATACAATAAGGCATAAAAATTTTTAAAAACATTTAAGTATAGTAAGGCGTAAGGCATAAAAATTACAAAAATGACATACTATAGTAAGCCATAAAAAATTATACAAACAAAATACTATGGTAAGGTATAAAAAATCACGAAAACAATATAGTATAGTAAGGCATAAAATGTACTAAAAACAATATAAAATATTAAGACATAAAAAATATTAAAAAACGAAGTATTGGATGGCATAAAAATGTCATAGTTTATTAAAAGTCATACAAACTTCATATTACAGTAAAGCACAAAAAGTAATTAAAACGACACAGCATAGTATGACATAAAACATTTTATCATTTTAAATCATAAAAAGCCATAAAAATTCAAAAATATCATTGTTGAGTAAGGCATAAAAATTCATAAAACATGCTAGTACAATAAGGCATAAAAAGTCAAAACACATAGTATAGTGAGGCATAAAAAGTCAAAAAAATAGTACAGTAAGGCATAAAAATTCATTCAAATTCAAGTATAGTAAGTTATAAAAACTCAAAATCCTCAGGGTATAAAACGTCATAGGCTTACAAAGTCATAAAAACGACGACTCATATAATCATCAGTAAGGTAGAAAACGTCCTAAAAACGACATAGTACAGTAAGGCATAAAAACTCATAAAAAGGATACAGTATAGTGTGGTATAAAAAGTTATAGTATCGTAAGGCATAAAATGTCATAAAAACGACATAGTATGAAAGGCACAAAAAGTCATAAAAACTACATAGTATAGTAAGACACAAAAAGTCACCAAAACCACATAGAATAATGAGGCATAAAAATGTGATAGTATAGTAAGGCATACAAAGTCATAAAAAGAACACAGTATATTAGGGGACAAAAAGTCATAAAAACGATATAGTATAGTAAGGCATAAAAAGTCATAAAAATGATATAGTATAGTAAGGCAATAACATCATAAAAATAACATAGTCTAGTAAGGCATAAAAACTCAAACCTCAAAATATAGTCGGGCATAAAAAGTAAAAAAAAGGACATAGTATTGTAAACCACAAAAAGTCATAAAAATGTCACAGTAAAGTAAGGCTTAAAAATTCATAAAAAGGACACACTATAGTATGGTATAAAACGTCATAAAAATGACATAGCATATTAAGGCATAAAAATCTATAAAAACGACACAGTACAGTAAGATATAAAAAGTCAGAAAAATGACATAATATAGCAAGGCATCAAAAGTAAAAAAAAGGACATAGAATAGTCAGGCAAAAAATTCAAAAAAAGGACATAGTATTGTATTGTAAATCACAAAAAATCATTTAATGTCATTGTAAAAACATAATAATATTGTAGGACATTAAAAGCCATAAAAACATTGTTTAGTAAGGCATAAAAAGTCACATATATGGATGGATACATTCCTTCTAATCAAATCATCTTTCAGAACTCAGTGCTTAAATTGATTTTGTGATGCTGACAAACAACTAAAATTTTCATGTGATTTGTGAATTGTAAGATGATATATTTTTTCTACACAGCCCCCTAGTATACCCTGCACACCCTATGGTTAAGCAACAGTATATTGTTGTGTTGTTTAGTATTGTACTCCCTACCTCTCTCCTCATGGAGGCTCAAGTAGAGCTTGTAGTGAAAGCTGGCCACAAAAGTCCTCACGCCTGGCTCAAAAGAACGAGTCATTGACTGTCTGTAGTTTCACTTAATGTGTTATTCACATTTCAGTGGTAGTAGCTGTGAGTCTGCATCACTAGTTCTCTGCTTTAACAAAGATGTATACTCCTGCTGGCCTGAACCAGGCTTTTTAGTATTTTGTTAATGGCTAAAGGTTTAGACTCAGGTTTTAGCCCTGCGCTCTGTGCGTTCAGGGAATCTGGTCTGAGTCTGAAATCTGACAGATTCTGTTTTCTACATTTTTAATTTATTTATGTAACACACTGTGAGTGCAACTACAACCAAGCTTTTCATTTTTAACCCACTTAGCTGATCTGCCAGTATTGAAGGATGTTTATACTCAGAGGACCTTGACAAGTCTGACTGAATATTTTTGTGAGCACTTTTCAACTTTTGGTATGGCTGTGACTTACATCCCCATCACATGATTTTATCAGCAGTTCAGACCTCAAACACCTCACATCCCTTAGCAATGTCTTGTATGCATATAATTTTTACTCACCTCCTCCGTTCTTGCACTTGTCCACCCCATACTTTATAGTCAGAGCACTTTTCTGAAAGGAGAATATGAAGTAGTTTACATTGCTTGAAGCTTTAATAAAACGGCTGTACAGGTGAACTGTGTATGTAATGTGACACACTGATCATTCATGGCTACTGTGTAAACCACCGGAGGGTGAGAGAGTGGTGATGTGGTCTGGGTTGGAACAAGCGTGTAATTTAGCAATTGTTTCAGTGTTTAACTAAAATTGTTTTAATTTCGTATTTTTGCTGTTTTTTTCATTTACTGATTATGCACTGACACAATAAACATTATTATTTGAAATACAGATGATTTGTTGTGTAACTCCTTTTTTTAAAAAAGCTACAAAATCAGTTAGTCCATGTATACCCTGAACAGGTTGGTCTGGAGATTTGAGTGTTTACTCAGTGATACGAAGGAAAAAAGTTGACAAGCAAAACATCTCAACTGCTGCTAAACTGCTAATATATTTCAGTAGACTTTAAAGTGATGTATAAGATTAGAATCACAGAGCAGAATATTGTACTGTGTCAAATGAACATGAGAGCTTATCATGGGTAATGACTCAGTTCTGGCTCTGGAATAAAGAGAAAGGGTTTACAAATGGAAAAGTATTATTGTAAACCCTTCTGAAACCACTAAGTGGCCTGCGGTGGGCGAGCGAGTAAGGAGCAGCAAGCAGCTCACCAGGCAGATATTGTTGACCTGTGTTAATATAAAGCAGGCCAGAAAATTAAGAAAAATCAAGCATTCAAAATCTTACTTTCCCTGGATGAATTCAAGTTAAACCCTCCCTCTATGTTTGTGTGAGTTGAGTCAGATGGCATCATCTGTTCTGTGAAGGCTTTACAGATTGTTAATGTGTCAGCAAGGCTCTGGACAGATGGACAGAATATATATCAAATCCATGGAAATCTACAGCGCGGCTGCTGGTGAAGCCAGCCATCTTTTCCTGTTAAATGTCTAATAAAACTAGAATTAGTTTTATGCCTCTGCCAAACAGCCACGTTGCAGGAAATGTCACAATCTGCCTTTCCTGAGTGTCAAGTTATACAAGATTTTTGTTCAGCTCCTGCCCAATCTTGAAAATGGCTTGGTTACATGGACACACAGGACAACTCACTTTACTTTTCTTACTTTTATTCTCAGTCCAGTTTGTTTTGATACTGAGTTGTTTTTTAATTTGATAAGAAACCTCTAAGAAACAAAAGAAAATTGTACACAAAATCTATTATTCTCAATATAAAACACATCCTCTCTTTAAATTTCCTCATTTACCTATTATTCATCTCTTACTTAACTAATTTTTTTTTTCACTACATTCGTTTTTATTTCATGAACAATTAACCATACATTCACATTTTTTGTTTGCAGCATTATGCTTAAATCATTTTAAATAATATTCACATCCCCATAATCAAGTAAGAGCAACAAACATCCAGAAATTAATCGAATCAAACTATGCCATAGACTACATGCTGCTCAACATAACAGATCAATCATTTCATATTTATCAAAATTATTTAACACGTCTACACCTAAACTAAATGCATTGCTTCTGGTTGATAATGTTCATTTAATCCATATCAGTAGCGTCTTTAAGTCGTACCACGAGCTGAGCGTTGATGTCTTTCTCTGCTGAGACACACACAGGTGTTTCACCTTTCTGTGATTTATAGGATCAAGTTCACACAGATTTACACTTTGACATCTGAGCTCTCTGCCTTTCTGACTCCTCAGTATGACTAAGCAAGAGAGCCGGACACATCAGTTTTTAGTCTTATTTCAGCTGGAATCATTGGTAATGTGCAGTGAGAAGCTGTGTTAGTATATAAACATCCCAATTTACCATACAGGAGATGGTTTCAGAAAACAAATGCAGACACATCAATATGTAATATCAAAGATCTGTATGCAAAACGATGTTGTCTAATATGTCTTCCTGATGGCTCTCTGTGGGCCTAATCCTGACAAATGAATAATTCAACAGATCAAGTCAAGGAGTTTGAATAATCCACTCTCCACAAAACATGTACTCAGAGTGCAGCCCAACTCCACTACCTTCAGACTGCTGATGATTAAAAACACAGAACAGTCCCAGTTCCCCACAAGACTTATCTTGATTCTGCCCAGACTCTTCTGCAGCACTGTGCCTCTCACTGTGGGGAGATAAGAGAGAGATTAATCTTTTTTACACCCATGGTTGCCTCATGCAGAAGTGGTCACAGTTCACACCTCATGACTGTGCGGTTACCACTCAGTATCAATCTTGCTCTTTGTTTTAAAAGCTTAACTCTTCAAGCAGCAACATCAACTATAAAATCTCCTGGTCAGTGTAAATCACCATTCTTAAAACAACAAATTTAAGAAATGAGAAAAACAATGTCGACTCAAGGTCTACTTACTTGTTTGTTCTGGAGCTTTTGAGTCTAGCACTCTTCTCGTCAACAGATAAAGTTTTGCTCAGTTGTGATGGGGGCACTTTTACGACTTCTTTTCCATGTTGGCTTAAAAATTGAGCTTGAAGTTTTATTTTCAACCTTTGAAGCAGCAGTTGACAAAAAAAAGAAAATCTCCCCTGAAGGTTCACTTACACACAATGAATCAAGTAAGTGGACGTTAAAGGTACCCTGTGGTAACAGTAGTTGATAATGAATTAATGTTTTTACAAGTGGGTCCTTGTATGTTCCATGCTCTCAAAAAACTTTCACACTAAGCCACTGACAAGGCAGTGGAAAACAGGACTGCAAGCAAGTAAACAAGCATTTATTTGTCAGGTCTCAAGGACAAACATAGTTCCTTTTGACTAGAGGCTATCTAATCTAATCTGAACACAATTTTTGTTTGTTTACAAGAGAATGCCATAGAGTTTAAGTGGTCAACTGCTGTTTTCAAGAAACCAACCCTAACCTCAAATTCAACAATTCCCATTTGTTTATGTAGAATGTCAGCAGATATACAGTCCTCATTTAATATTTATTAAAATCTCAAATACTGATATTGGTTGAGGTAAGTATTTAGTCATCAAGTTAAAATCAAAGTTAACTCATATAATTATCTTCCTACATTAGAGCGACCGTCAGTGACCTTCGTACACTGTTACTGTTTGTGACTGAAGAGAAAGTGTGTTTTGTGAGCATGTGTGCAGACAGAGGCAGAAATCAACACTAACTTTATATTGTTCTGTAAACTTTTTCACCTTTATTTTCTACATTTGGATCAGCTCAGTGTGGAAGCCTGGACATGTCAGTCAACTGCAAACCCCCGCTCCCCCAAAATCAGAACAATCGATACACCCCCTCTGTCTCACAATCAAAAAACGTTCACATCCTCAACACAGTCACTCGCTCAGACATGAAAAAATAAAAATAAAAAGTCGACGGCCTCCTCCCACTACTGTGTCCACAACAAAGATGAACCAATGACGTGTCCTATGTGTAAACCCTTCCTCCACTGGAGGAAGCTGAAATGGTTAAAACCTTTATGAAATCACCTCTCCTGCCCTGACTCGCAGCCACAGGAGTGATACAAAAAAAGTATAAAGAAAGCATGATTGTGGAAATGAGACACTGATGTAACTGTTCAGCCTGTTTCGCTCACTGAGATACGAATAGTGAAATATTGCAGGTGAGCTTGTAAAGTGAGATATGTGGTTATGGATTAAGATATGTCATCTGCTGCTGCTGTGCTCTTTGTAATCCACAGTTCAACCCTTTTCCCTCCCCCTTCTGCTCTCTACAATTATTGTTCTGTCCCTGATTAATTCTCCAAAACACACCTCAGCGGTGTCTCTTTGATATTCTAACAAACACTTTCCAGGCATCGTTTCCTACTGTAGATATGTCCTCAGGAGAGTGCGGAGGCTCGGCTCTGTTCAGCAAATAAAAGCAGCTTTTGCTCTTTTTGTACAACGGAAGCAGGTATACGCTGATCTGCTGTCAGTCTATGCTACGGGCTCTTGGTTGTCCAACAGGAGGATTCTGAGAGCTGTTTGTTCTAGTAAACAGGGAACTTATGAACTGGGATTAGTACTGAAGACACACGCTCACACCCACACTAACGCATCCATCCACACACTCCACTGGAGGAAAGAAGCCCTTGGAGTGTATTTTTTAAGAGGTCATTGAGAAGAAGATATGCCAAAATGGATTTAAGTATCAGGCTATTGCAGCCTTTTTCCTATATGTATACAGGATGTGTGCGTGTGACTATGCAGTGCCTTATGGGAGAGTTCCCTATGGTTGAACACTACATTAGGCAGTGAACATCAGTTACATATGCAGAATCCTGTGTGTGTGTGTGTCTGTGCGTGTGTGTGTGTTGGTGTGTGCGTGTGTGTGTGTGTGTTAGCTCTATGTTAAACATCTTTAAAGACAACAGAGACAGACATAGAGACTAGGGTTACTGCTCTGTGGCACTCTCACAGGACTGTAGAAACAGACAAAGCCATGTAAAAACTGGACATAGAAATCTCAAGATATCACAAACATCATTTTTCTCTATCACTAGATCTCTGCTGACGGCAGATGTAGGGTCCTCGTGTTCGGTCCTCTTGTTTTTTTTATGTGCAGTCCCTTGCAAAATCCCTCAGCGAGGAGACTTCAGTCTGTAGGATGAAATGCCGAGGAGTAACACTAGAGGGAGACATATACTGCTGCAAGACTGTAGGAGGGGCTCTGACACATGCATACATGACAGTCTCACACATACACACACTCTCTCACATACTCATGCACCCTTCTTCATAGAGTTCACCAGAGTTCATTTTCAAAATCCATTACAAAATTAAATAAAAAAAAAAGAAAAGAAAAAGAAATCAACAAGGAATTCAGCCCCCTTCTCAAAGCATACATTCATCTCAGAACACACACACATACATACACACACACACACACACACACACATAGACACGTAAGTGCACACACTCTCTCATAAGAGGCAGTCAGTAAACCTTAATACAGAGCTGAGGGGTGGACTGCTTAGTCCAGGGAAGCTGTGAGTGCAGAACCTCGACTCCACCAGCCAGTCTCATATTCACGCCCAAGAGCGAGTCACTCGGCGTGGTTAAAATCTCTTTTTAAAAAAACAAAACAAACATTAAACAACAGCCATCGTCCCCCAGAGGGAGTCTTTTCTCTCTTCCCGCTCTGAGGAGGGTCGAACACACTCCTTCCTCTGATCTCTGGCAGAGGTAGTACCGTCCAATCCGTCCTACTCTCTTCCCGAGTCCCTTCACGGGAAGTCTTTCCTTTCCCGTTGCCCAATCGTCATAAACACGTCCATTCCCCTCATTGCTTACTCTGGGCCGCTGTGTGTGTGAGTGTGTGTGTTTGTGAGTGTGCGGAGTGTGGTCAGAAGACCTCTGGTAGTGTGACGTTGCGGAGCAGCCACTGTTGAGAGCGTGTGTGTGTGCAGTCCCTGACGCTGGGCACCTGGCTGTCCTCCTCGCTGGCCTTGTCCAGACACTGGTTACTGTTGACGTGGACCAGAGTCAGCTTCTGCACAGCAGAGAAACACAGAGTGGGTGTGTGTGTTTGAGAGGATGCATCTGATTTTCAACTGATTCATTAGAATTCACATCCACATGTACATAAATCTTTATTCAAATACTACATCTGCACACAAGTTTCATAGTTTAATTTTCTATCTCAAAATACTTTTTTTTAGACCTTAATTTTGAGGCACAATTTAGTTTTGGCTCTCAGTGTGAGGCATGCTGTGGCTGGGCTGGGTAATGTGTCAACTAGGATATATTACCCTAAAACTGAGCACAATAAATATCCCACTGACTGAAATGACAGCTGGTCTGAAATATGTGCTGTCATTCTGTTTGTGTACTGGGAATACACAGGGCTCATTATTTTCAGTTTAAAAAGAAATCTGGGAATTAATTTGTTTTCCTTTTTATTTATGAAGGAACATTTGAAAACTTAAAAAAAAAAAAAAAGAAAAAAAAAAGAGCTGTGCCCCTTGCAGGAAGAACTTTTACTTATACTGACAAAAACCTGCTTTTTTTGTTTGTTTGTTCTTTTGTTTTGACTTTTTTTTTTTGCATTTTCTCCTTTATTGTTTTCATTTCACCAGTGTTATTGTTTTTTTGTTTTTTTTTTATAACTTTCCAGACTTTCATGGGGTAAATTAACAACTGCATTTTCCCTACCTGTCAAGACCACCATGAGAACCTGCTGTGCATCTTATCATCCGTACATTTCCTCTACCAATAAATCTGTACGTTTATTATTTCCTCCCATACACCATTACATGTATATTTTCATAATATCTGCCACTCACCACAGGGTCGTACTCCCAGAGCTGGTTGCCTTTCAGGTGGTGGCACTTGAGCATCATGACGGGTCCGTTTAGCTTGGACACATCTAGACACAAGTCGTCTGTCCTGATCTCCTTATTGGCCGTGTAGGAGAAAACCTGCCATGTCACATGGACAGATTCCAGCTTTTAAAACAAATCGTTTTCATTTTTTTCCTACTTAACATTTTCACTAGCACTTGATTGATTACTTCCAAGAATGACTACAATGTGACTGCAGCTAAGTGTTCACTGTTTACATAAACTTAGTTCATTTCTCATTTAGTCTCAGTATACGTTGCTTTATGATGTCTTTTGCTCTGTCTCAGTCTTCTGTTACCTGGTTGCCTCCCATGCCGTGGCAGTTGAAAATGCCGACCTTCTCATTCTCCTTGCGGGCCATGTTGTCCAGGCACTGGTTGGTCTCCACATTGCGTATCTGAGTCAAATACACACAGAAACCACAGTAAGCAACACTGTTCCCTGAACGTAAAACTACACCTTTTCATTTAGATGCTTTATATCCTCTTAGATTTCAAATGAAACACAGTGAATCACAGATGCATCTGGGCCTGTCTGTCTCGTGACTGATGGTCTCTAAAATGTTGTGACTCAGATAGTGAGGTGTGTGTGTGTGTGTGTGTGTGTGTGTGTGTGCGTACCTCTCCCAGGGAGTAATAGTGCCTGGGGATCTGGGAGTCAGGGTAGACGTTCTCCAAGTACCAACTGAAGGGTTTACATTGAAGCTTTTGTCTCAGAGCAGTGCGAGACGTGATGTCACCGTAGTCAACTTTGGTCACACCTGGACACAGACAGACATTAACGTAAAGGTCAGTAACTATGGCACCAAACTACATTCACATAGTCCTGGGTTTGTTGTTGAACGGCTTTTAAACGCATTTTTCCATCCACGCATAATTTTAATGGTGTCATTGGTAAAGTAGAACAAGGCCACACCCAAACACACACCCAGTATCATTGAATTGCAGAGCTCACTTTTCACTGCTTGAAAAAAGCCTAATGTTGAAAGGCCACTCCAACAAAAATGTATTTGTTGAGTATCAAATCACCTTTAGATTAGGTGGACATGGTTCCTTTGCGGACAGCAGTGGGGGATTACAAAAGATTCCAGTAAAGACAATAAAGTCTGAATGTTTCAAACCAGTCTTACAAGCCACTGAGTGAGAAACAGGCACTTCAAGACCTCTGATTTGCTGTCTCTAATTTTTTTCCACATTTCAAATTTGTCTGGTGTTGTCCTCACTGATGACTGTTTTGCCTGTTTGGAAAAGCAACAAAGCCAAGCAGAGCTTTGTAGTGTGATTAAGATTGACGACATAATTTGTCCTCGCCAGATTCAGAGAAACGGATAAAAATGGCCACAAGCTATACACATTATAAGTCCACTCACATGAATGATAATAATAGCATAATAAAACTTTATTTATACAGCTTATTTCATGCAAAAAGATGCAATAAAATGTGCTTCACAAAATACGAAAAAAAAACCCCCAAACGCATTAAAAAGACAGATGCAAGATGATTTTCTCTTGAGACAAAGCTAAGAGATTTAAAAACAAAATTAATAATAAATAATATGACAATTAATATTGTAAGTAAGGTTATTCAAATATTCAAAGTTTATTATCAAAGTTTCTGGGTAAAAGCAATTTCTAAAAGATAAGTTTTGCTTTAAAATCGGTAAGTGACGCAGCCTCTTTACTTGATTTGTTAACTCCAATAGCTTCTTCTGTGTCAACTGACAATAAAGTGACAGAACGGATAAATCAGTTACTACTAACAAAATGATATCCCTGTCAAACTGAAAACGGCAAAGAAACACTTTACCACTCTAACGCCATCACACCAAATAATAATGTAATAAGGAAATGACAGTTCAGTCAAACTATCACACTACATGCTGTAACTGTAAAAGTCACTGTAAGCAGGTGGTTAAGTGTTAAAATTGCAGCAGCTGTTACTTTTTTTTGCCTGGAGGTGGCAATATCAACATATTTACATTTGCAGGTGTAAAATGAGTTTGAGAAGTAATTACTAACATCTAAAAATATTAGTATTGTTAAGGGAGTTTTGCTTTACTTTTGGTTGTCTCTCCTTTGCCAGCTTGCGTGTGCGAGTGTGTGTGAGTCTGTGTGTGCGCGCACGCGCGTGTGTTTGTGCGAGTTAATAAGGGCTTCGTAGCGTGAAATTACTAGCCGCCCCCCCTGTCCTGCACTGCTGGGTCGCAACTGCAATATCACACTGTCACTGGGTTAATGGATAGATCACACCTGCCACAGAGATTAACCTCCACACATGAGCACATACATGTATACTTGCGTGAGCGTACACATACACACACACAAATACAAATGCTCACACACACAAATACACACAGAAACACAAACACACATGGTCCAACTCACCAGGAGAGATGATATAGAAGAAGTTTTTGAATTCATCCATCCACACTTCTGCCAGGCGTCGGTTGTTTTTGTTGATGATCTGTCCCGTTCCTCCGGGGAACGTGTAAGGCGTTGCCTTTCTGAACACGTGACCCACATGAGAGCATGTGACAATTTCTAGAGTCCCACCGCACTGCCAGATCTGTGAAGACCAATACACACACACACACACACACACACACACACACACACACACACACACACAGTATACTATGAAGAAGACACACACTGCCTCATCACTGAATGAGCAAACTCTGCTGGGAGATACATGATGCAGATTGGTCATGTCTGTGTTGTGACTGAATAAGTTTGATTGAAAGTCAGTCAGGATGAAGCCTGACAAAGTATAAGTCAAGTCGATAGAAGAATACAGTCATGTCGGATGGAAGAATACAGTCATGTCGATTGGCTGTGGGTGTGTGCACTCACCCTGAAAGAGATTTCCAGGTTCTCTCCACCCCAGATGTCCATGCCTGCGTCATATGTGCCGATCTCCTGGAAATAATCTCTGTCTATGGAGAACAAGCCGCCTGCCATGGTGGGAGTCCTAGACAGAGGCAGGAGAACAGGGTAAATTAAGAGTGAGGTAAGTCAGTGCCACTTAATCCACTTAAGGCCTGCTTTCTAAAGGTCACACAGTATCTACTGATCCCATCAGAGTTTTATATTTCACTGTTCTAACCCCGTTCTTTGCCATTTTCCTGTTTGCCCATTTTCTGCTTTTCTGCTCACTTCTCTGTTGTTGTGATGGCCATGTCAGTGTTTAATGGCCTCAAGGCTTGGCTCCTATTTCTCCCCCTCACAGAATGGCTTCCTCCTTTGTAAATCAGGCTTATTTTTCTTGCTGTCTGTTATTGCTTTCAATTAACATGCAAGTTCACTTATCAACACAAAACATCTGAGAGCACATGGGGCACGGGTTTGTTTGCAGCATTTAGCTGAAAGCGGGAAATAATAAGCAACGCAGAAGTAAAGATAAACAAATACCCCCTTGCTAAGCAACACAGATAACAACAATAGAACTAAAAGTAGCAAATTATGGCGATATTAATTATAAATGTGTGCATGTTTTTCTTTTTACTGTAAGATATCAAAGCTCTCTAACTCAGCTCAGACTCAAAAACATTGCAGTAAAGCAAACAAAACCTACTAATTTACAGTGAATCTTTGACATGTGCAGTGTAGCAAAAACAATTTCTAATTAAAGCCATTTATATAAACAGTGAGTGTTTACCACTTAAAACACTGTTTATTATCTAAAAACACAACATGACATTGAAATAAAGACTAAAACTGCTACAATAAATAAAGAAAGGAAGAAAAACTATGAATAAAAGACTAGTAATTTGTACTGAGAACATGAGGAGGAGTTTTCCATCATAGTCTACTGTGTTTTTTGTTCAGCTGGTCCTGTGGTAAATTCTCTCCCCTTTTTTTCTGGAGGATTTAGAGCGTCTAACTGACACAACGTCATTTAATATGTTCAGAGGATTTTTCTTAAGCCTTCCTTTGACCTTGGATAATTTTGGTGTGTTTTTTCTGTCCTATAGCTGTAAAGAGAACCTTTCTAAGTGACCTCAGACTTTTGTACAGTACAGTAAATTACAAGGTAGATGAGTCCGTAACAACCGGTTTAGCTGCTGAGGTTTGCTCGTATACGGTCACTCTTTGAGGCCTCTCAGTGTGTGACAGCACAGGCCCGCAGCTTGCGATGCACTGGCTACTGAAGAGCAATCCCATTGATAACCATATTAACAGCCATTTAACACCAAATGCAATTTGACAAGTTGAAATCACACAGTGTAGTATAATGATTTCCCGCTGCCACATCCTCTTCTATGTGAGCTATATTGGTGCTCGATTGAAAGCCGGTAACCAATTAAATCTTTGTTGTTTATGTGCAATAGCTTTCAAGTTCTCCAAATGTGTGACTGCTTTGTAACAGGACAGCGTTTATGTAAATTGTGTCATTAGTGTAAAGTACTTCTTAATTTCCTGCACTACCACTACAACCCACTTTTTGTTTTTTAGGCCACTCACAAGACACCCTTAGGAAAATTTTGTCACTCAGAGCTGTGAAAAACAACTGAAAACAGGGGCAAAGAGTGTTACATAAGATATATTATGTGTGTGACCTTGGATAATGGCGTCAAGCATGCTTCGAAACAAGAGCAGGAAGAAGAGATGATAGACAGGCAGAAAAGATCTTGATTTTACTTCCAAGGCCTGGGTCATGAGAAACGGTACAAGGAAACAGAATTACACAGTCTTACATAAACATCTTGACTTTAACAACAGATGAAAGTTCACTGTATTCTTTCAGTATTCCTGCCTCCAGAACATTTTATGATTATTAACTGTTGAAAATTAAATGGTGAAGTACGATTACGCTGCATATATCAATTGTGAATGCCTATCAGTGCTGCTAAAGCTCGAAGCATAGGTTCTTCTACATATAGTTGCTCACTGACAAAGGTAGTTGGTTATAATACTGATATGACTCAGGCCTGGCCCCTGTAGTGAAATCCTCTTTTTGGTGGACCCAGAAGAGAGGTCAAAGGTCAGGGTTAGCTGAGCAACAGCAGCCCTTGAGCTGGTAGAGATTGAACAACTTGATGAAGTTAAATACTGCAGGTCAAACCAAGATGATTCAATTTCTAGTTTGTCCCGCTGCATCACCCACCTGACAGGCAGTGTGCGATCTCCTTTGCGGCGGTCCATCTCTCTCTGGGGTACAGGGTACCAGCGGAAATTGAGCTTCCAGTTGAAGCCTCCGTAAGTCATGTCGGATCCTGCCATGTACTCGAACGTATCATCGCTAATCACGTCGATAATGGGGCACACCACAGTTTTCCTAAAGCAAACACAAACAACAGCACAGACATACAAACGTACACACACACACACACACACACACACACACACACACACACACACACACACACACACACACACACACACACAGAGTACATCAGCCTGCTGTTCGTAGTTCATAACCTTGGGTGGTCATCAATCATGACTAAGTGCTCATCTGCAAGGTGTGGCATCTCCAAAATCCAATGCATTTAAACTACAGTGCATGCTGTGACTTTCCATCAGCCATCATTCATTACTCATTACACCTTCTTAAACCTTATGTTTTCTCTGTGTGTATGTGTGTATGTTTGTGTGTGTGTGTGTGTGTGTGTGTGTGTGTGTGTGTGTACCTGCTTGTGGGAAGCAGTAATCAGAGAATGAGTAATTAAGCATCAAATAAACACAAGGACAAGCCCCCTGCAGGCTCAACAATAGTTTATTGATTTTTTTTATGCTTGCCAATGGTGTGTGCGTCTTTTGCGTTTGTGTGTGTCTCACTTGTCTTGCTTGATGCGAGCGAGTAGAGGCTCCAGCCACCCCGTTGTGCATTCACAATGAGCATCCAGAAAGGTTATAACCTAGAAACATGGAGGGAAAACATTAGACAAACCCCACAGTGAACACACCATATGGAGAACAGGTCACTGGGTATTGGATGTCACGTATTTGCATGTACACACACAAACATATGCCCACACACACACCTGGCCAGTGGAGATGGATGCTCCTTTGAGACGAGCACGGATAAGTCCGGACCGCTGCTCCATCCTCACGACTCTGACGGGGACTTCAAGCCGTCTGACGTACTGCTCCAATGGCCGCTTTAGGAAATCTGAAACATACAAACAACCACAGATGTATTAAAAAGGATAAAATACATACACATAAACCCACACACTAGACCGACAAAAACACACACAGCAGTGGCTGGTTTACAAGCCGTTCCTCCAACCTATTCATTTTGTACCAGCAGAGATCAAAGGTAAGTGTGTGCTTATAATTTTGCTTGTGTGCAGGTGCCTTAGCATGCTTGCCAACATCCCTTCTACCTGCAGAGAGCTCCCCTCCCTACACTCACCAACATACACACAGACACACACTCTGACTTGCACCATCAAACCTGAGGTCTCATTGGGTGTAATGGTGCTGTGTGGTGGCGGCTGGGGGGAGATTGAGGGTAATAACAGAGTGTAATCCCTGCGGCTGGCAAATTAAAGACCTAATCTCCCCCAAACAGGGATTAACAGCATTGCACAGGGTAGAGTGGCACACACACCACATATATATACTGACTGGCTGTTGTGCGCGCACACACACACACACACACACACACACACACACACACACCAAAATCATACAGCAGCTCTCTAAACAAAAATAGGCTAAGCCTCAAACAAGAGGCACTGGAGGAATTATCTGCAGTTTGTGTTTGTGTGTGTGTGTGTGTGTGTGTGTGTGTGTGTGTGTGTGTGTGTGTGTGTGTGTATACAAACCTCTCTCACTGGCATCATCCACCAGGACAATTTCCTCTAGCAGTGTGTGTGGAGAGCGGTCGATGACGGAGTGGACGGTTCGCAGCAGTGTGCTCCACGCCTCATTGTGAAATACAATCACCACGCTGGTACGAGGGAGATTATCAGGGTATAACTTGTTCTTGCACCTATGGGGAGAATATATAACAATCAGAATAAAGTCTTTAATGACAAAAACCAGCTTTCAATGCAGAATGATACAAAGATATCAAATGCAACTGTATATCTGATGGTGTCAACACAAGGTACAGCAAGAAACTGGTTAGAAAAAGACAGCCACACTGGCAATAAGTAAAGATGTAGACTTTGAACACAGACAAAACTGAGCTGACAGAGACAGAGGGAGAAAAGAGAAAAACACTCTAGTAGAGACATCACAATCCAGCCTCTGTCTGATTATAAGAGACTGCTACAGACAGAGCTGCAGCTTAAGTGAGTCTACACAAGAGAGAGCTGAACAGGAGGGAAACTGTTGGGACTTTAATATCAAATAAACCTCATTAGTCAGTCATGGAATCACTGCGTTAATTAACTCATCATTTATGGCCTCGTGAAAAGTCATATTTTTTATCAACTTCCAACAAAGAAAACTGAGGGTGAATAATGAGTGAGCAACTGAGCAAAAATCCCCAAATTTAGAAACATACACAGAAATAGCGGGTCAGCATGATGACAGTTGAATAGTGATGCTAATTAGAGTGTGAGTCATTATGAAAGCAGTGTAGAGCACACATATCAAACTCTGTTATTGAGAGACAGAGAAGGATGTAAATGTCTCACAGAGGAGAGCAGGCATGAGTGGAGAGACAAGAGAAGAAGGATATTATGAAATGAAGAGTGGGTCACAGACATATTTAATAGTTCTCCAAACTATTCCCTGAGAAATACTTTGTTTTAAATGATCATTTAAAGTAAACTAGTAATTTCACATCACTTAGGCCATTAAGCACAAAGTTTAAGTAGTTTGGCTTGCACCTGACCACTTCCTCGGGCATAGTTAGGGCTTTAAGGTTCATTTTCTACCTTTGAGATAGCCATTGATTAATGTTTATTTTATTTTAGCAGGAAAATCAGCGTGAAACTTGCTTGACGTAGCTGGCCTAGCATAGTTAACCTTCACAGTCCTTGGCTTTATTTTTTCAAGAGAGGTCTGTCACTTTCTTACGATAATGCAGTGCTCATCCCAGTCTGGTTGTTTTATCTATAAATGCATTAGTGAGGGGAATTTCCAGAAAATCTGCATCTGTATTTTATAACATTTACTGCATTTGGGAATCATCATACACTGTAACAGAAGATTTTATCCTTGATGCCCTTCCCTAGCTTGCTGCTTGTAAACACTTTTATTAGTAGGCTGAGGTTACAAAGACAATCTTTCAATTTGTGGCTTCCTTCTAAAGATGATGACATTATGGGTAGTTTTATTTCAGTGTTATACAGACTACAGTAGATGCTGTAGAGATTAGTGCACATTCATATAATACACTGCTATACTCCAATTGCTTAAAGCAACCAATTGCAAAAGTTTGTCACATCATATCCACCTTAAGGTATATGAGTCATCTCATCAACCAAAATAAACAATTAATTTTTTAGGAAACAGCTTCAAAAGCATGCTCTAATCATTGAGAATAACACAGATATTACAGATGAATTTATTTGCACAACAGATGGCACAAAATATGGACACATCCAAATGAATGTTAAATGTTATTCTTAAAAGAAAAACAAACAAAAAAAAACTAAATTTTACTGGAGATTACACATTGTGACAGGAGACAGAGGATCACCTCTGTTGTTCAAGAGGCACTGCAGCCTGCAATGATACCTGCATTCAAGCTGTCTCATATTTCATTGCCTCACAGACAACCTGTTATCTCTTGATGACAAAACTGAAACCAGCCTGTGACTTCCTCCCTCTGACTCTCACACAATAGCCAAATGGAATATGATCTCTCTTCCTCCATCCTCATAACGCCCTCCCTCCCCGTGATCTTCCAGAGCACTAGAACGCTTCCTCTTTTTCTGCTGCTGACTCTGACAGAAGGAATGTAACAGCGACAGAGTAGAGGAGGTCAAGCTTATACTCCATCCTGCAGCTGCTTCTGGAGCATGTTAAATAACACACACAGTGATTCACAGGCTGCGGTGTGCATGCTAATACCCTCTGTAAGGAAGGGAGGTTGATGAACACACAAGATGATTCACTGTAAAAACAGAGACACCCTTGGAGTCTTTCAAAATGTATTCACGTCAGTTCATTATTACTCGCTCCTCTGTTTCACAAGCACAAAAAAACCAACCAAGACTTTCCAGTCTCTGCACATGATCTTTGCTGTGCAGCTGATGGAAAACAAGACCTCTGTGTTTCCACCAAACCAACATGTGTTAACACAAGCACACACACACAGTATGTCACATGATGTGGATTTTAAAAACTGAGGACTTGTTGTGAGTCCTGTGTATCCAAACATTCGGGGTGGTGGATCAACATTTGGCAACAGCAAAACAGGGTAATGAGCTAAAGCCCTGGTGTCTACAGCCAGTGGATTGTGGGGATATTTGGGATGGGCGGGCAGACTGGTTCTGATTAAACAGCGTCACTTTTGCAACATTACAAACATGCACAGACACATGCGTCTACATATACAGCATGTTCTAATAATGCTGAAGTCAGGATCTAAAAAAAGGAGAAAATGTCAAGTTTTCTGAAAGGTGTGGTCCTATAAAGTGTTTTCATATACTGCAGATCCGCCCAACCACATGTACACACACACACACACACACACACACACACACACACACACACACACACACACACACACAAAAAACACACGTTTACACTCAACAGCTTTACTGCTAACAATGATGAAAATAAACCATCACTGAGTTTCCGCTTCAAAGTTCCAGCTAGTGGCAACCTGCTTGGCTATGATGAATTCATTCATAGTTTCCCTAAAAACCTGCAGCACACACACACACACACACACACACACACACACACACACAGACACAGACACAGACACAGACACACACACAAACATGCATACACAGAAATAAACACAAACGTATGTGTGCCTCCGCAAACAGGCACACATTCCCTTGCTCGATATTGACTCTTTCTTATCTCCTAATTGGAAAAGCAGATAGACGGAGGGAAGGCTGAGTGAAAACACACCTAGTAATCAACTCTCGCTCAAAGACTAAAACCCATTTCACGGATCAATGTCCTTTCTTTCCTGCCCGTCTAGTGTGCATGTGCCCCTGCCTGTCAGTCTTGCATCTGTCAGTCAGTCAGTCAGTCAGTCAGTCTTTCTGTCCGTCTCTCTCAAAACCTTCGTTACTGATCTTTGCATGTTCCTCAACTGAAGCGAAAAAAGGGGCAAAGGAGGATGGAAGGCTGAGCTGGTTTCCACCTGCTTGAACTAACCTTGACATGTCTTCCATGCTGCTGGCCAGATGCATGTCTATCTGCTGCACCAACTGCCACCCTGCCTTAAGACTGAACAACCTGCAACCACTGGTACTGACAGACACTTAAGTAACACTAGAATCCTCATTATAGACAAGAAGGACCTCTTAATTGCATATATAACCTAGTATTATTAAAACAAAATAAACTACTTTCTTACATTTTGATTTCAATTTTCTTTACGTCTTAAAACGTCATAAAACTGCAGTTAGCCTAAGGCATGGAATACCAGAGGTCAATGTGTGTTGTTAGCCTCAAGACCTTTTTACAACACCCACTGATGCAGCATGAGGTCACCACATATAAATGTACCAGCTAGCTGTGTCCCAGTTCCATAGCATATACTAATACTAAGTGATGACATATTAATAACAATCAATATGCATACAAAGGGGACTTTCACACCTGTAGTTTTGTTCATTTGGTCCAGAACAAGGGATAAAAATGATGCTTGGTTGCCTTTCGGTTCTGGTGTGCTTTGTGTTCAAACTGATTTTCAAAATGAACGAAGAGCTATTAACTGAAGTTATACAGACTGACGGGTAATTATCAGAGCTATATGGAGCCATATGGGGAAATTCACTTTAATGTTCTTATGTGTTAATTTATGTTTTCTGGTGTCACAGAGAACAGTACTTACTATGGATGCATAAGTCACACTATTTAAATGGACTTAATGAACTACTAGAGTACACAGAGTAGGATGTAAGCAGGATACATTTAGTCTGTCTGACTAATCAGGGAAATCCCTGATGAGTATGTGTTGCCATATTTACCAAATGATTTACATTTATATATATACTGCATATACAGGTTGCTTATTATAAGAACATAAGAAATGAACATTTCTCAAACAGCAAGTGCATTTAATAGTATCTTTTTTGTTAGTATCTTTTTAGTTTTTGAAATCACACTACAACTACATGTACTAATCTTGTGGTTGAGTGGTTTTCTTTCAGACCACAAACAAACTGTACCAGAGTCCACAGAGCACACCAGGCCCTCCTTTGCAGGTGTCTAGGTCAGGTAGTTCAGTCCACACCAGAGTGTAATTGACAGCTTTCACACCAGCCCGAACAAATTGCACTTAAAAGGGCAAATGCACCAGAGTTCTTTTTAACCAGTATGAAAGCACCCAAAAAATGTGCTGTTCATGGACTGTACAGTCCAAAAATGCATTGCATAAAGGAAATGGAGGAGCTGCTCATAGCTGGAAAAAATTAAAACAAATCGGGGATGATAGTGAGACAGCTGCGTGAAAGGCAACAGAAAACACACCAAAATCTATTAAATCTTTGGAAAAGATTATGCTGTCTATGTGTGAAGTTTAATTGGCAGTGGGTATATCAAAATTGAAGCTAGACTGATACGCATGCATTGTATTATTTCATGTTAGTAGAGTAAAAAAAGTGTAAAGATATCTTTATTAGTATACTAACAGTATTTTGTACATACTGTGTACAATTAGTATATACGTAGTGTAGAGTTAAGACTTATTTTTCAGTAAGTTCAAGGCCACCACATCCTGTCTAATTCACTGTCTACCGAGTATGACAGTTTAATCACTTCTTAAAATATACTTGTTTCATTTCTATAGTCTTACCAATAGTGCCATTTTTAAAGATGCACATTTATGTTGTAAATCTGAACGTTTCCTAATCCTATTTCTATATACTGTATATATTTCATGTCCTTTAATAAATCAGTCACAGATTTATATAGGTATAAAATGTAATTATAATTGTTATTGTTGGTAATACTCTCTATCCTGACTTATGTATCCATACATGTACACATACACTGTGTGACTGGTTGTAGGCTTTGGGCCAGTGTGACAGCCTTTTGAGTGATAGGACAGATGATTAGCTGTAGGGATGCTGCCTACCCTTCCAGGCGGACATCAGGCAGTGAACGATTGAGAGCAATCATCTCAGAGGCCATGAGGTTGAACTGGTTGATCTTAAACATCTCCTTCATTTTCTCCTGGTTCTCCTTGGGTATCACCACAGGCTTTCCCCCTTCACCGGGCCCGTCCCGCGGCCTGGTGAGGGCATCTACAGTAGAAAAACACACACACACACACACACACACACACACACACACACACACACACACACACACACACACAGTTGATCAGGGAGGGTGCTATAGGATGTGAGAGTGTGGCTCTGTGATCACATGTATGTGTGTGTCAATATACACTCACCGTCTCTCCCAGGAAGTCCTCTCTCCTTCTTGTCGTCACACTTGTTGCACTCGCTAAAGTAGAGCAGAATGAACATGTCCAGCATCACCCACACCAGAGAGGTGGCCAAAACCACCTTACAGTAGGCAAACCTCCGCATCCTAAAAATGTAACGAAAGGAAAGGAGGACAAAAATATTAAAGCTCTGCCTGAGGTGAGGAGTGATGGTGAGCTGCACACGCAATCACAGCCTTTTCGAAAGCTCTGCAGAGATCACTCTCCATTTCTTCTCATATCTCCCTTCCTTTTTTCCTCACTCCATTCAACCTCCACCCCTCCCACAGCTCTGTGCCTGAGCATCTTCTCAACACCTCCATCTGTCCTTCCGCCTGCCTGTCTTTCTGTCTGTCTGACTCTTGGCTCTTATCTGTCGGCTGTTTGTCAGCGCCTCTCCAAATGGTCACCTCCACACTCAGAGAGAGCCTCAAAATGGACACTGTGCATTGTTGATTTTCTGTGTTACATCTCTCCAGAAGAAAAACAGTAAATCTATGATGGCATTTGTAAAAGTTTATCAGTTGGTTAGCGTCTGGCGCCATTATAAAAACATTGAACATCTGTGCTTTGGAATGGATGTTTTATGGTATCTAAGCAGTGCTTTAGCTGCTTTCAAGTGACAAGCAAAGTTACACGGCAGAAACAGACATCTACTGTATCAGAGTTCCCAAATACCCTGCAGTGTACAAACCAATCTGCCCTTTGTACATTTAACATACCAAATCCCTGTGTGCTTAAGTGCAGTCACACACACCCCCCCCCCGCAGGTAAGTGTGCGCCCACACACACACACACACACACACACACACACAACACACACACACACACACACACAGAGTAGCAAGAGGAGCTGTGATAGTAATTGCTTTTCTTTGGCAGGCAGCGAGAGACAGACACATTAAAATTCCTCTGCTCCCCTTTCCTTCTCTCCTCCAGCACTGTCTCTCCTCTCTCCCTCCGATTCTCTGCCTCAATGATCCCTCAGGTTGCAGCAGCAGAAGGGAGAAAATTAATTTGGCCATGGTGATTTCTCTCGTGCCCCTGGGAGGAAAAAAAAGGTGCTTGTGCATAGCCAGTTTAGCTTAGCTTAGCTTAGCTTAGCTTTGCTTAGCAGCCACGCAGGAGGGAGAACGGCAGAGCAGCATTTCTAAATTCCACCTGATAGGATTCTGGTAGCATAAAGTGCCGTGAGCAGCAGAAAACAAGAGTGAGGATCTGTCTGTTCTCTCAAAGTTTGTCTTTTTTCAGACTTTTGTGCCTGCAGAGCCAAATAGTTTCAATATCCTGACAATACGGTAGTTTGACTAATTAAATCTATGTACTTTACGCATCTAGTTTGCAGCAGAGCATGAAGGCCACACCAGCAGTTATGTTTATACAGTTATGCGTTATCTCTGGGCAGAGATATTTTTAAAAAAAATAGGCAAACATACTTAACGGGGATCTACCACAAATTGCTAATAATCATGCTACTTTTAATGACAGGTGAATGCTGCAAGAAAACAGCCAATAACAATGAACACTGTTATGTAACTAAGTTACAGCAGCTGCAGTTTGATAAAAAAAAGAAAAGAAACTTCTGGTCTCAAATGCAAAGCTGACCTCAACTGTGTCACTACTGTGATCTCCAGTCCCTCCTTGGAAGAAAATAATCAAATTAATTAAACTATAGTAACATGCAATGAGGGGTGTAAGCATGCAAGTGCATTATGTAATATCAGTTTACAAATCCCCACCGTGGTAAGTAGCAAGCAGTAGATTGAATGGAATTTAACATCTGACCATTGGTTAAGAAGTCTCTTGGTGATCTGGCATCTACATGAGGAACCATCCATGACAGATCATTAGACACTGACCTCTTTCACTTTATCAGTATTTAACCTCTGGAACTACCTCCTAAACAATCTCTGACACACTGAAACGCAAAATGGTTCAAAAAGCAAATTAAACCTGTTTACTACCAGTTGAAAAAAAATGGGGAATTTGGTTCAGAGAAACTGGAAATGAAAACACAGAGAAAAAGATGGCAAGTGGATCTTGAGTCAAACTTATTTCATCAACTACAAATTTAAGATGCTCTTATGATACACAATGCACTTTCTAATGTACAACTTCATATCAATACATGTTTTGCATTCATATCAATGTTATTTTATCTCTATCACTGTCATATTTGTAGCATATTTTGATTTTTAAATGAAGTTGTTGTGGTTGTATTCATGTTGTAAAAAATCGTCCTTTTTTCTTCAAAAAAATAGTTCATTTGTTTGAGTTACCATCAGATTAATCAAATCACTACAATAAAGGTTAGTTTTAAGCAGTTGTAAATACGTAACATGCATTTATTTATCATTTCACGAGAATTTCATTTTGAATTGGTGATGATTTCGACACTTGGCATCCTGTTTATAGTTGTGTGTGGGAGAGGAAATGGTTCCCTAGGTTCTGCAGTGTTGTTGTTGTCTATGGTGTTATCTGTGCAGCCTCTTCACACCACCTTCTGTGGTTATGGTTCACACACACAGGTGTTACTCCTAGTGCAGTAAGTGTAGAGAGAGCACATGGGTGATGTCTGAGTGCTGTAACAAAATGCCAGGCTATGCTGAATGGTACTGTATCTCTTCATAGCTCTCACCCTTGCTTTTTTCTACATCTACTTTCTTTGATAACCTCTGTATTTTCTTGGAAGCCTCAGTAAAGCACCAAGGTTTATCCATTTTTCAGGGTTCCCACCTCATCCCTGACATGCTTGAAATTCAAAGACAGCCAGGAAAACAGCCGAAAACCAATATAAAACAGAATCAACACAACAGAGTAGTTACAAAACCCACTTTCATATATTCCTGTAAGGTAACTGTTTGGAAAAGAGAAGAAAAGATCCTCCAAGATATCCTCAAAGATTTAATCAAATTGCTTGACTCACTGTTTGTATCACTCCTCTCAAAATTCTTGAAATTCCAGGACCAGTGGGAAGCCTGATATTCAGTCCTCGCTCTCCAATCCCTCTCCTCTCTGTTTTTCTGACCGCTGCAGGATTGTACTGGCCTCGTTTGACCTCCACACAGTAACATGACACAACCTGATAACACAGCAGAAGCTTGTATACATCTCTCTTTTCATCTTTCCTGGTGCACAGACAGAGCTAGGCACATATGCCAAACATATAACAGCGCACTAAGACAGAGACAGACACCGACATGGAAGCACTCTGTCAGAGAGACACACACATATTCTTGCTCACAAAGTCGTGTTAAAATGCTGTCAGAGGGATGTCAACTGGTTTTCCCGAATGCAATTTGATCACAGTGAACGTAAAAGAAGTAGACAGCAGCGCTCCCAGCAGCAGCTGAGAAGATTTATATGCATGTACATTGACTAAATGCAAACATACACACCTTCCCACTGCTGTCTTTCAGCCATGCCTCTCCACTCACTGTATTTCTAATCGGGCATGGCAGAGGACACCTCAGGTCTCCTCTGTGCTCACAGCAGCCCCAGGCACTGCTTCTCTGTGTGTGTTGCATATGTGTGAGTGTGCGTCAGCTTAGTTTATGTTGGTCGCTAGTCTCTTTGAAGTCTCTTTTAAACAGCCTGGCTGCCTATGACATTAAACAGACACAGTTCTCCATCCCTACATCTCTGTGCTCTCTCCCTAATCCATTAACATATCACGTTCCCTCCATCTTTCTTTTATATCTCCATCCATCTCATTCTTTTTCTCTCAGCCACCCAACCCCCACTCCCCTGTTCGTCTCTTAGGGATGTCGTCTCCTTTCAAGAGCGGTTGCCATCACTACTTCTCTACAAGAACACAATTTCCCCCTTCACATCCTTCTCTGTGTCTCTCTTCATATCCCCTCCTCTCCTCTTCTCCACAGGCTTAATCCCCCTTTAGAGATTGCACAACCAGTGTTTCTCACAACCACTTGGAAAAACTCCGCAAAGGAAGAGGATCCAGGGCTTCACTCGCTTCACAATTTATAACTGAGAGCGAGGAGCCTCCCTTCTGGGGATTTTATGTTTATGTCTGTGAAAGAAAATTAAGAGGAAGAGAGGGAGATAGTATTTATGTGAGAGAGTGCCAATGAGAGAGAAGGATTTGCGTGTCGTTAATCAACACAAAGTTTGTGCTGCTAATTCATATAATAAACTACTATCATAGTCTATTTGTTCGCTCTCTGTACAGCCTCGTTCTTTATTCTACAAAACAAGATGGCTTTTCCTCTGACCACTTCCTCCGTCATAAACAAGTGTCTAAAAATGCACGTTGCTGCTTGACACATCTGCAATGGGAAAAACCATCATGGTGTCCTTGGGTTATGTGGGCTTGATAAGCTCAACAGTTTGCATGACATTGCTGATGGGGGGGGGGGTCTGAACAGTTGTAATGCCTCTCTCAACTGGAGCAGAACAAGGCACAGGCTAATATTAGGGAAGCGAAACAGAACAAGGTGGCCTGAAGCCCCATCTCCGTTGCTCTCTGCGGAGTAGCTGAGGTACACAGTTGCTCCTGGCAAAAAGGCTTGGGTCACTTCATTTCCAGGTCATAACCTCGACTGCAGAACATAGACTGGTCCCATAGAGGAGGACATTGAGACAAGGACTCGACAGAGAAAGACAGAGAGAAAAACCTAACATAATTATGTAATGCATCCAAATGCAGTGTTTTAGAGCACAGGTGGGTCACTTCGCCCCCCCCCCCACTAACATCACAAAAGTTATTATAATTTAACACATTAACTTTTAGTGAGTGCAAGAGAAGAGGCTTTATTACTCACGGCAAATGCCATAAACATATATGTCATGAGTCTGCCTATTGTTTAAGATGTAATCTGTGACTAAATCAATCCCAAGCCAAGGCAGTAAACCACAAGCCAGGATCTCTGTGGCTTACCATCTTGGCGAAATATCTTCATGGGGGAAACCCCTGATTTGTGTAAATTACTCACTTGACAAAGTAATTTTCCAAGGTCAATGATGAACCAAAGTTTTATTGGCTGCATTTTTACTAACTGACTAACATATATTTTAAAACTTAAGGGATGCTTCTCGAAAGTGCTTTGTCTTTATGTTAAAAAAGTGAATGTCGGTCAATTTATATATCATAATCATATTTTTTAAACTCTTAAACACAGATATTGGTAATGGCCTCAAACATCAAGTATTGGTTGGACTTGATACACTTGTACTCTCTTTGCTACCATGTTAATTCCATTTTCTATCAGAAAGAGAGAGACAGGTGGAGAAGGAGAAAACAGTATAAAAAAAGGCAAAGAGTAAAACAGATAGGACTGCCCATGGCAGCGTAAAAGTCCCAGTTGAAATTGATTACCAATGCAAAATTTGGCACAGGCACAAAGTGGAATTAAACACTTCAATCTCCAATCACTCTGCATTTTCAGCCAAAATCAATACACATTACTGTCAAAGAGGGTGTTCCTTTGACGGGTGGAGAGAGCACAGCTGCCTGGCTACACCAGATACTCACACAGGTACACAACATATGTGTAAAAATAAAATAAGACATAAGAACGCTCAAAACACAGCATCATCTGCCTTGGTCTGTGTGTGCACATGCAGTTAAAATCACAATACGTACAGTCTGAGCTGTTTGACAGAGCAGGTTTCTGTGTCTGGCCTCTGCTGTATTTCAGCTTTGCTCCTTCTGCAACTGCTCATGCCAACCAGGCAGGATTTACGAGGCTCTGGCATCACAGCAGGGTTTCCCTGCCTACTAACCACTTAAACAGTCTACTTTGATTTTTTTTTTCTAAACATAAAACCACAGTGTTTTGTGGCTATTCAAATTAATCTTTTTACAGTACCATGAGCAAATAAGGGCAATGTTCATCTCTCTAAATGCAGTATTTTGTAAAATCTCAAGTAATTTTATTTTAAAAAGTTTTCGTCATGAATTGTTTAGCATTACTTGTACTGGAAATGCTTCGAGGAGAGAACAAATAAACAGCTATGGGCCACTAGAAAACATTTTTTGCTTTCCAGGCAGCCATTGGTTAACATTAATTTTAATACAGTATGAACGTTACGCAAGACCCTTTAACACCTAAACCCAGGAAAACTGCACAATAACCAAACCATGGACATTACTAAAAGGATAATATGGTTTCGACAGTTCCTTGCATTAAAATTGTGACTGTTCAGGAGCCAAGTTTTCTTACACTGTTGTTAATCTGCATCATTATACAATGATAAATCATAACAGAACAATGAGTTTATATAAGTATGCCACCCACAACCACCCACATCGGATTTTATCCAAATCTGTCTTAATACAGTCATGTTTTACATTGGTGGTTCTTTGAAAATCGAACCCTGACCCTGGCAATGTTATTTCATCTACTCTCACCAATGAATATCTGTTTCTTGAACATTTCTCGAACTCCTTGTTTGGGCCTTCTAAACAATATCCAAAAACCATAGTATTTGTTGTGTACACTTACTTACCTACTGTAAGAACTAAAAGAACACACCTGATAAACACAGTCCAACAACTGCAACTATTGAGTAATCTATAAACCCTAACCAGACAGGCTGGTGCAAGCCGGACATCATCAAGAGTTTCATTCTCAACTAGCAGGGCAGCAAAATGGGAACAGAGATCATCCTTAAACTAAAGGCCCCACATTCAGGACATTGGTCAGCAAGCACCTGCAATGTGCTGGAGCAAAACCAATCACCAACTATGGATTTGGTTTGCACTGTATATCACATCTTAATCATTTTGAAAATCCAGCCACAGCATTAACAATGATTACACTGAGTCTATCTTCCATGCAATGAACCATTAGTAATCAAAGAACATCTGCTCTGTAAGGGAGCCAATAAAGCATCTGAACAGTAGTGATGACTCTGCTGAGAGAAGTAATCCCCACCCACCACCTAACAACACGTGAACCATATAGAATTCAGAGATGGCTTTAAACATACATAAACAATATCAGCTATTTCAACAATAATAAAATCTCCAACACAAACGGAGAAGTTTGGGATAGTGCTGCTGTGCACGCACCCTGAAGCGGCAGTTTAAAGTAGAAGAGTAACAACAGAACTAGTCCTTCGCAATGGATCATTATCTGGTGTATTTCAGATTAAGGTCAAGTGATGTTATACAAGAACAAATCATATGCACAGAGTGCATGAGTCTTGTGTCTGTACCGCAAAGTAACACACATAATCGTGATCTCAATATTGATCAAAATAATTGGGATTATCATTTTGGCCATTATCATGCAGCGCTTCAGAAAATACTCCTTTGGTTCATGTCACTGCTGAAACCTCATATTAACCATGACTCTTTCATTGTACATATGGGCATGTGAGCATTGTTTTAAGATAGACTTCAAAGAGACATGAACCTATCTTTTGACTCAGCTCAACTCATAAAGGTTGCCCTCTATACTTGTATGTAAGCTGTTTATCTGGTGCATCAATGAGCTACTGATACTGAGGCATGAGAGACACAACTGATAGCAGAACAGCTGATGCAAATAATATTCATTTCATTCCTGGACACATACCTGTCCAAGTGACAAATGGGGGTCTCTGCTCAGATGTACAAGGTGCTCCACCAGCAGAGGGGGCGGAGCGTCAGAGATCCCACTTCCTCCTTCGCTTGTCACTCACACATGCTCCTTGAAGAGACAACAGAGAAACAAACAGAAAAAAAACATTTGTTTAACTACAGATGTCAAAAAGCAGCATGCGCACTAACCAGTCGGAGAGATATGCATCACTCTTGTGTCATCTGAAAGATCTAAGTCAAGAACACTCTACATGAAAGGTGTCTCTTTGTTTATTTCTCTCTCATATATTCCAGTTACATTAAATCGGGCGTGGATTGTGATTTTTCCAAACTGCTTGGAAAGGACACAGAGCGTTCTTATCACACCTTGGGGACCAAAACCTGAAAACACAACCACAGGAAGACGAGAGAGAAGCTGTCACTCAACTGACTCAAACACACTTCCTGGCTGTGCACGCACAATAACAACAGTCATCCCTCTCATATAATCACAGTCAGAGTCACAATGTCACCAGGCAGGTTTCCAGTTGTGCCAACACTTCCTGGCATTAGTGGAAATGCATCATCAAACGTGTCTGAAAAGCGGACTTGGGAAAGCTGTCACTCACTTACAAAGTTGTCGGCATAGCTGTGTATCTCTCTGTATTGTGTTATAAATCCATCATCCTACTGCCTTCCACACCCACCCAAAGGTTAAACATAGCTAAAGGCACTCTGCCAGCCTTGGAGCAGGATAAAAAGAGAGGGAGGGAGAAGACAGAGGGATGAAGGGGGAAGAGAAATAGGGATGGACAACTGACGGATTCTCAGAACTGCTCATTTCACTGGATTAATCTGCTATTTTTGAAAAATCCGCAGAGAATGAAGATGAGACTGAATATGACTCAGTGTGGGTGTATGTGTATGTGTTTGTGTGTCTGTGTGTCCTTCAATCCGGTCCTTGGCCTACTTTAAAGCCAAGTCATCATTCTGGTCCAGTGGGACTTCATATTGCCAGCCAGTGTATGTGTGTGTATTAAGAGTTTTGTATTACAAGAGAAGCTATACCATAAATCTCTTCCTGCCAGCCCACACAATCCTGCGTTAGTGAGTGTTAGGAGCTGTACTGCAGTGCAGGTATGCTTCAGTATGTGAAGGGTCGTGGCCACCAAAGGTGTCTTTCTGTCTCCTCCTGGGTGAGTCATCATTCCTCATCTCCTCCCTGCTTTTCTTACTCTTGCTCTCTCTCTCCTTCTCTTCTTCTCTTACACAATGATGTTGCAAATTGCTTTTTGGGCCATCTCTCTTTTCTGTCCCTTTATCAATCATGCAATTCCTCAGTTTGAGTGGAATGTAATCCATCTGCAAATTGGTATCAGGACAAGCAAGAGCTTCTATAAATACTCATCAGATTCCCCTGACAATCACAAAATAAACCTACAGACCTAACACAGACAGACAGACAGACAGACAGACAGACAGACAGACAGACAGACAGACAGACAGACAGACACACACACACACACACACACACTTCAGTGCAAATAGTAACCCATCTCTCCATGTGACTGCAGAGCAAACCTCTTCCTCTGCCCATTTTGTGTCCTAGTCCTTCCATGAGTGGCGTATGTTGAGAAAGAAACAGACCAAGAGAACAACCACAAAGAACAAGACAGGCAGTCTCTATCTTGACAATAGAGGCAATCTCTATTGTCTGTCTCTGGAGAATGAGTAAGTGAACACTGCACAACATGGTTTGACAATATTGTACTTAATTATTGCTGTGCTATTGAACCAAATTTGAATTTGAAAGTTTGAATGAGAGAGACTGAATGTCTTTGTGTAACTGGGCTCCTGTCCAGCAGTGCAGCAAAGTTGGGAGGTCTTCCAACATATGCAGCTACCTCAGCTTTTCCTACACCTGGGCATGAATTGTTCTCTTATAAAATGTAAACCCTGACCTCATACTGTTAAAAACACAAAAACATGCTATAATAGCTACTGCTGCTCTGAGACAGACCTGATTTCGCAAGTTTGCTGGCTGTCAAACCCAAAGACGCACACAGCTCATGCCCCTAGTACATCAAGATGTGATGTCTCAGTGGTTAGGCTAACAGATGGACACTTAGTCAGATGTGTAATGCAGAGCAAGTGAGCAGAGGTGGACCTGTCCAAACAGTGAGCTGTGCTAGTGGAACATGACATTATGTCGGCCAACACCACACTGACACAAGTGTCCATTTACCAGAGACAGAAATCTACTCCATGTGTGTCCACTTTGATGCAGTTTAAGAGGACAGGTGTTGCTGTGAGGGCCAGTAACTCTCAAATGACACCAAAAAACACCTGAATCAGTCCTATGATGATCACCACTCTTACCAGTTCTTACAGTTCTCTCTTCTTCAATCCCAAAACACCCGTTCTCTGCAGGAATTAGGTATTAGTGTGTACCAATACTAACCTTATTAAGGGGATCAGATATTAGCCAGACGTGACTGATCCACATTAAATATTTTCTGTCTGCTCCATTTATTTGCTGCAGTGAGCTCATTTTGATGCTTTATGCCCTCAAGTCACAATGTGGTCAAATTTAACTTGTGTTGATGCATAGTAAGTATAAAATCTCATACGCAGTCTGGAAGAATATTATTAAAACTAGGGGTGGGACCAAATATCGATCCGGGAATACCTATACTTTGATACTACAGATTTAATTTGACTTATCAGTCACTACTTCATGCCTCCTCATGGTCGTGCCTGTCAAACGAATGACAGTAAAATTGAGGTGAAGAAGAAAAAGAAACTCACTAGACAGACAGCACGGACAGCTGGAGAAAACAAATCACAGGGATACTGTATTCTTTCAAGTTGAAAGTCTGGGCCCATTTTGGCATTTACAACACTCATTGCAAAAATAACGTCGATAAAGACAATGTGACATTAATGCCCCCCTCACACATGCACACTGCCAGACAAGAGCCGCTGTCCTAGACACAAACACACATACATACACTTTAACTACTCAGCACTGTGTCAACAGCCACTCTCACACACCGACACACACCTGGGCATAAACACACGCAGGCATCATGATGAGCAGTGGACTGGTCAGCAGTCTGATGTTAATGAGACTGAATGTGCACACAGATACACAAACACCTACACACTAGCCATTTTTCTGTCATCTAAATTATAGCTGGAAAGTGAGAGACTGCAGTCTGCAAGTTTGAATACTGCAATGTGATAGAAATGTTTCCAGCTTTACATAAAACAAGCTGATTATGCTTTTCAAGCACTGAATGTGTATTTTTATGTGTGTTTATGTGTGTTTTCTGGCAATTAGGCCTTTTTCCAGTCAAAGGCTATTTCACATTAGAGTGAGGGCACACATGGACATGGACAAGTTGCAGTCAGTGTGTGTGTGTGTGTGTTTGTGTGTGTGTTTGTGTGTGTGTGTGTTAAAGAGGCACTAAGACTGTGCAGTTTGTTGTACATTGTTTCATCTCAGTTGTCAAATTCTGTGAAACTGACACCATAATGAAGTGAATAAATACATGATTCCTGCTTTTTGCCTTTTTAGGGGTATTTTTCTTCTTCACTTACACAGATATTGTGACGTATTTTCTGGCAATATATCGAGTGTCACAGAATCGCTGTATTGTGATACCATCAGTATCGTGGGGAACGTATTGTGACTTTCCCGCCCCCAATTAAAACATGCACAAAAAATGGACATCCACACTTCCAGTAAGACAGTGAGGCAGTGATATGGTGATTTTAATACCCTGAGTTTAGCTATCAGGGAGAAAAAAAGTTTTCTGCTTCTTACAGTCCTTGCTATCCCTCCTTAGCTACTTGTCTTCGTTCCAGCTGTGACCAGCCGAGAATCAACGCAGAGAATGCAGCACGGCAGCCAAAAGGCTGGGTCCTCATCATCCCACTCTACTTTTGCCTGTATCTCCGACCTTACTGAACACTCCCTGTGAATAATCTGCAAAGTCTTACTGTCTTCTCCCACACAGACCTCTTTCCATTCAGTCTGGGTCGAGGTAATTCCTGTCATAAATCCAAAAGTCCAGTGACTGAGCCAGTCTAACAAATGCAGAGGTTATGATGAGCTCATGGGTGGACTGATGAAGAAATCTCTGCTAGCAAACACAAGTCTTTCATCGAGTATAAATCACTTAACACACAGCCTGTGGTTTATGCATGTCTGCACCCACATAACACCTTCCGAGCTAAAGTTGTTTTGATAAAACCTGAGGGCTCTGAGGCTTCAAAGCAGGACTGGAGCCAAACAAGGTTGAGGAGCTCTGAAACGACCTTTGTTCCAGACAATTTAGAGGGTGGTGTGGGCTGAGCTAAGACTAACAGACAGTCAAATCAGTCCTTCACAATTCCCCAAGCTCAGAGAGAACACACTGTGACCAACCAGCCATGGCCAAGCATTAAACCTAACTGTTCCGCTCTCTCTCTAAAGACTGCCAGAGAAAGACACTAAAAAGAACTGAAACTGGGTAAGACAGGAAGAAAGGTCTCTTTTCATGAGACGATGTGATAGCTTGCTATAAGCATGTGTGTGCAATGTGTGTGTGTGTTTGGTTACTTGCCAGAGTTTCGGTATGTGTTATGTGAGTCTGTTTGTAGCGTATGTTGTACCAGAGGGGGTCCAAAGATGACATCTTTGGTCATAGCAACAACAAACAGTGCTGTGCCAATCCTGTGCCAACTGCACCTCCCATTCACCTCCTTCAAGCCCTCTCTTCGACCTCCTGCTCATGTCTCCAGTGGTGTGGGAAAGGAAGGCCCTGAAGGGCCTGCAGCAACTTGTGCACACACAAACACCAAATCCATGCTAAATACAGACTAGAGGAAAGGCAACAAAAGATGACAACAACAGTATCACAAGCATCTGTGGCCGTAGCTCACCATTTTTGACAGCTTTCCAGGGGAAGCACAGGGAGGAAAAACAGGAATGCCAGGAATAGAGTAAGGAGAAAATAGGTAAGAAGCAGCTGGTGCAACGTCCCTGGACACGCCACTATGTCACACTTGTCCTGGATGAAACAGCCCCCACAACATCGTGTTTTGCTTTCCATAATAAGGACATGCTCTTGGAGCCTGTCACTTTCTAGATACACTGTATGTATTCACAGAGGGAGGCAGGGGTAGGAAGAGGAAGAAAGAGGGACCAGAGAACAGACAGAAAACGACAGATAAAAGGAGAGAGCCACAGAGAGAGATCTGCTTCCTGTTTATGGAGAGTAGAGAGCACAGGAAACAGAACAGCAGGCCGCTAGTCCCCTGTTAACGGGAATGACAGTGATGACAATACACACACCACACAGACACGCACATACTCACTACCTTCCCTCTTCTGTGTCCTGAGTGATTACATCGCACAGATTTAGCTCAAAACTTTCCCATCTATCTCTGTGTGTCCTGGCGACATCTGGAGATTTGAAATTTGTTCTTGGTTCCATGTCTTCCTGCTGTCGCTGCTCTGGCCAGCAGCCGTGTTAACAGGATCAAGCTTAAGTGCGTGCATGCCCCCAGCTGTGTGTTCAAACGCTCCCGGCAACATTCCCAATCCAGGATAGACTTCCTAGCAATTCTACGCAGCATGCAATCCCCCTCTCTTTTGGTGTTGTGGCAAAGAGTGGATTCAACACATTCTGTGTAAAAGAGAAGCTATTTTAGCTGCAATAACATTAATGATCTTAAAGTTAATTTTCCATGTAGCACTTAACAAAAAGCAGGGTATGTAAAAGCTTTAAAATCTACATAAAACAAAGGAGTGAAGAAAATGCATAAAAAGTGTGAGACCAGTTTAAATAGTCTCAGACTTTTGGACCCCATTGTACATATAAGGAGACGATTTCTACAAAAACATCTTCAGAACCCATTTAAAAAGAAGTGAACACATAGAACACAAACAAAAATAAAGGCAAAAGGGGAGTAAAATCAAAACAACTAGAAGTGCAGACCTCTGCCAAAGCAAATATCAAACAACATACACAAGACATCAGAGAAAAAAATTCAAATTCATAGTAAATAATTTGGATCTGGCCAATTGCATGGGTTCTTCCCTGGCTCATGTCTCATCCCTCCACCAAGTTCGGTGGAAATTGGTTCAGTAGTTTTGGCATAATCCTGCTGACAAACAAACAAAACAACAAATGGGCATGGGTGAAAACATAAATCTCCTCGGCGGAAGTAATTACATAAATTCAAGACCACTGAATGCAAGAGGCAGGTATGACAGATATCGCTCATACCATAAAATAATAAGTTTTTCTCCCCTTAAACCTTTTTAAAAGTCAGTTTATAGCTATACCACAGGGAAAACACTGGAATTTTTTTCCCTTTCAAAAATAAATAAATAAAATCAGGAAGATCGCAAACTGTAACATGGAGTTAGACCCAAATGCAGGACTCAGGGGATTGGATTAGATTTTAACAGCAGAAAACATTTCTAAGTGCTCAGACAATGACAACATAAAAAGGAGAGCTTGCATTCAAAATCATCTCATCTCCTTACTAGAGAGAAACTTACCTCCTTAATCAGTTCAACCAGGATTTTGCACTGTTCTTCTGTGAAGCCTGTGACTAGAATTTACTGACTATCCAGTGGCTTTTCTGAGGAACCGTCATGCGCTTAGCACCTTTTTACTTTGCAAGAAAGAAATTGATGTCATTTTTAAAAGCTGGAAATCTGTGGCAAATTTTTAATTTTCAATTGTTTAATGGAGATTGTTGGGAGAAACACAGAAACTGAAAATAAGCTCTGACTGATACTTCAATGGAATTAGTCCCACAGGAAGTGAACTGGCTGCATGTAATACACTGTCACAAGGCGCAAAGCTTGGACGACATGATACATGTGTAGCAGGCATCTTGAGACCCCATATAATATAACTGGCAAGCTAAGTGTGCTGAGTCACTGCAGGTATGTATGGTATCCATTTCTTCAGCCTCTAATAAAAAGCAAATCTATTGTTCTTTCAAGTGTGAGAGAGACATTTTTCTTTTCACTGTTCACACAGTGCCACTAAAAGCAACTTATCAACAAATGAAGACACCCTCCATTAGCTGCTATTTGTCATTGGCAGTCAGCAGTATCATGTAACAGACCTATACCTGTCTGTCTGCACGCTCTGTCCTCATTAATCCTGCTATTTAACACTACTGGACCAGTTCAAGTGGTTTGGTCTATGTGACCATTTTTTTCCCTACAAATGGACACTCAATCACTGGCCAAAGCTCTAAATATGCATATAACTTACTTGCATATACACACACATTTCCTAAGCAAGCTAATGCTATGAATATTTCATTTAAGCAACTCCGCCATGAGGTCAATAGCCTCTAGACGCACGCGCACGCACACACACACACACACACACACGCGCACGCGCACACGCACACGCACACACACACACACACACACACACACACTACATAACCTCCAATAAGCTTCATTGTGGGTTCGAAATGTTCAGCAATAATTTTGGCTTAATGACTGCAGGTAAAATCCACTATGAGCCCCAGGCATGACTAATCTGTCCATCCTCTTTCCAATCTAGCCTTATTAAGAAGTCACACAGATTTTCATCTGTATTTCTATCCCTATGCCTCTGTAGATCTTATGCTAATAAGGCCAGTTCCACACAGTTTCAAATGCCCATGTTTCATACTGTGAGCACATCTATCTAAGCACACAGAAAAAGGCTAGAATTACTAAAATATCCAAAGCCTATGCATATATATGAACATTCACAGAAAATGCACAAATTAAAAGGTCAAATCTCAAGCGCAGAGTAGCCCCTGCTTCACTTGGAATTGTTGTGAAGCACTTGTTTCGCCAGGCAAGTCCCCCTACAGTAAGTATAGAGGCAGTATCCTGCTGCTGTCTCTCCCCGCAGAGCTGAAACCACACTGACCCACATCTCAGCCTCTGGCAGATTACACTGCAGCACATACAACACACATACAACACACACACATGCACACGCACGCACATGCACACACACACGAAACATGAGCGCAGTGTGCTTGATATTTGTGTCTTGTAGAAATGCAATTTCTGGTGGCTTACGATATACACACATGCACACACACTCAGATAAACAATAGGCCTTTTGTTCTGCAGTTCATCAGCTAGGAGTAACTGTTGATATGGCTATCAGTGTGACGAGGCTAGAACAACTCCACTCAAAGAGTCCTCAGACCCACACGCTTGCACACAGGCACTCAGAGTAGCAGCCCGGTAGCTGATAAGAGCCAGAGATGGATGGTTGTGTGTATGTAAGCCCAGAGGGGAGAGCTGTACCTTGGTCAGGGTGAGCCTGGGGCAGATAGGTTGCTCTGTCACACAACTAAGATTGAGCACAGAACTGCCACAGTAGGGGACTGTCCTTTCTGCCCTACTCTAGTGCTCTTTCTCCTCTGTATAAAAAAGTTACAGACACATACTACAGCCATGTTCAGAACATTTAATTATCAATTATCAATTGATAGTGTGGTCACATTCTGATTTCTTTTCTTTGTGGAAACATCTTACACTACTGAATTTTTTGGGTTCACAGTTTGGGTTCAGAATTAGAAGAAACCCTGGACAAGTAAACAAAAACTTCATAATCTCATCATTATCTGTTTTGATAGGGTGAGATCAAATTAAAACTGAACTGGTTGCCAATTTGGTTTTGGTCTTCACCACAATTTACTTTCATTGGTGCCAAGAACGCATGAAGAAAAAGCTGAAAATGAATATCAGTATTTGATCAACTTTGTTTATAGTCATTTTTTATGCAACCACAATCTGAAAACAGAGACAACAAGTGAGTTGTATCATTCTTAGAAGAAGTTAAAAAGGCAAACATATTAACTATTTAACTATTTGATCTGAAATTCATTCAAACAAAACTTAATATGCTGAAAGTTTTTTCAAAGGTTATCTAAGCCATTCAACCATTTTTGTACCATTAAGTTTTCTTTCCATTTAACAGTCCTGCTCAGTAGTACAATACAGTAATCACAATGCCCTTATATGCGAAGAAATGTTGAAGGGATAGATACCAAAGTATAAACAGTAGTGAAAATCTCTGAGGGTTATATTGCCTCATGGTATGTATTACCATATTCCATATAGATTGACATAAGTGATAGAGTGTGCAGCACCAACATAGAAATCATATTTGACAGTCAATTTTCATCAATGTTGATTTCTACAGCATAATACATAAGCTCACCATAAATCACATGCACTTGTTTGTCATTCACTTATCATATAAGCCCTGGGTGTCATCTGTTATCCATATGGTACTTTCTTCGATGACCTTCAAAGTCCTTTCACTTCATCCCTTACCTAGACTGCGTATCTGGTAAGTAATATTTGTTTTTTATCAGCTGATTATGGGTTTGGCTTAAAAATCTTTATCAAGGACACTACCACTAATAAGCATCATGCAAGACTCAAGGTACTTCTTGTAACAGTGCTTTAAGTAGTAAAGGCCTCCATGTGAAAGTACTGTGAACAAAGACCCATTAAGAGCTGTCATCCAGGTACTCTTTTTTGGATGAAAGCAGAGAGAATTGAGTCTTAAATCTCTATAAATCCTCTCTGGGCTTTTACAGATTTGACAGCTCTGTGGATACAGTGGCTCAGCGTCTAGTAGTGTTGCCTGAAATCAAAAAGAGCATAGGTTTGAACCCTTCTACTAGCCAACTACTAGGGCTGGCCAGTGGTGACAAGCATGCTACAGTAGTACAGTACAGTAGTACAGTAGTACTCCTAGTACAAGGCAATGGATTCAGAACTGGACGTAATGCTTATGCACTGTACTGTGGCTGCCTGCTGCTCCTGGACAGTAAGATTGACTCAAATGCAGAGTAGTATCCCTGCATAAATGAAGTGTAATTTAGGTAAACCACCTTGCACACACAAAATAGCCTTCCTTTTACTCACAGCTACTCGAAAAAGTACTATTCTTTTTGCTATTTACTGTACAAAAACAAAGAGTCAGGAAAATAGTATTTTATAATTCCCGACATTGAAGCCAGCATTCGAGCTGGACGGAGAAGCCAACATACACTAGCAAACTGTGAAACACGTAAAAGAGGCACACAAACAATTACTCCAGGCCAGAGTGAGGAGAGACATCTGTGTGTAAGTGTGTGTCACACAATTGTTTCTCCATGAGTCAGCAGAAATTGGACATATTCCACTTCCTCCGATGGCGGGTGTGTGGGGAGGTGGGCAAGGAGCACGGCTGTCTCCATGGAAACTATGTCTTTTCCTGTCAGGTCATATCTCAGACTTAAACAGATGCTGTGAGCAACATACAGACGCATCAACAGCACACTCTTACAAAGAAGGTAATTGTTGGAGCTAAGCTAAACACAGTGTACAGTGTTACTTAAAGCTTCCAGGTGAGCTGTTGACATCCATATTATTTCACTCTATTCAGGTGTTGAAGGTGACTCTGGAAGCTCTGTACTACTCAAGGACAAGATCTGATTATGAAGTAAACCATGGGAGTACAACAGTATGCCAAAGCCAACTAGACTTGCAACAACAAGTTAGTTGCAATTGCACATCCATTTGGATTTTGTTCAAGCTAACGAAGTTGCACTGACATGTCCAGGTGTAATTGAAAAGTGAAAGAATGGGATTTGCATGTTATCCTGATGATACGAATGACAGCAGTGTTCAACAGCGACATGTGTTCTGTATACACATTTAAAACTCCTTTCTTTTCCCTCACAAAAGGCAGGATTTACATGCATTTTACTCACACTCATGATAATAATATCTCCAAAATAGGCACTCATCTCACATGTACGGTGTCACAGTATTTCAGCTGCATCTGATCTTTTTAATGTGTGTAGTTATCACTGATCAACATCATTATGTCAAACATTCACACTCCTTTTAGCTAGAACTAATTCTATCCCAATATTTAAACAATACTGTGTCTTCCCCTTCTCTGAGAAGGTCGACTTTTCATCAACACAGTGTTGCACACGTCGCAAAAACTAATTCTGAATACTGGGCTTAATCCTATTTTCTTATAATTATGGCGACAGAAACACTGTGTCCATCCAGCTGAGACACACTGATTGTGACAGGCTCTGAATCATCTGTAGAGGCCCTGTATGCAGTCTAAACATACTGCGCCATAGCTTAGGCTTGCTGTTCTTTTTGCCTTCAGAGCTTTACGATATTTCCTTTTCCAGCAAAGCTGTTTATGAGGAGTCAAAGTACAGTGGACTAGGCAGGAACATGTTATGTCAATGAATGACAAACCACTCTGTGAAGACCACTCTCTCTTTCACATACTCTGCGACTCTGCATATAAACACACACCAATAATTATTACTCGCAAACAATGCATACACATATACTGAACACACATGCACACAACTAAGGTTCACATGTTTGTGTTGGCCTCTAGTTGGTTCCAGCCTGAGAGCGAGCAGGGAGCTGGCAAGACTCCCTGGTGGCACTGGCTGACCCACTTCTGTGCAACTCTATCCCTAATGTGACCCGTTGGAAAGCCAGAGGACACGCACACACACATACACACACACACATACACACACACACACACACACACACACACACACACACACACACATACAACTGAAACTGCCTGGCTCCAAACCCTAGAGAACTGAGAGTCAGAAAGAAAAAAACGCTAAATGCTTCTGATGGCTATCTCTCTCCTTCTCATCCTTCTTTGTTTTCTTTTACTCTCACTTTGTCTGAAGATCAACCATTTAGGGTAACCACTATCTGATCTTGCAAAAGTAGCTACAACATCTAGAGTGATTTTCTGTATGTTTGATTTTAAGTTGATTTAATAACATTAAAAGCAAGATAAACAGGTAGCACCTACAAGCCATTTCAATTTAAAACAAAGAAGAAAAACGGGGCTTATAAATTTAATTAATAACAGTGTCCCTGGTTCGAGTCCACCAAAAGCTTTCTTGCACCAAAAATACTTTACGATTTTGTTAAGACATGAAATTTTAACTAAAAATGAGACCACTCACACAAGATGCTTGTTCCACTACTCTACACAAACAGAGTATATTTATGTTAATGTGGCTCTTGATTGTTGAGATTATTATAATTAGTGAGAAAGAAACTTTGTAATGGGTGGATCTGTGAGAAGCAATTCTGCTTTCTTCTACACTGCCACATTATAACACCAAATTGATGCAAAGTGTGGAAATAAGTCTGTCTGATGTGCCTGGAAAGTAATCACTCATCAATGTTTTCTTGAGAGAGGGGGATTTGATTAAAGAGATGACTTTGAAGTAAATAAAGTCAAATTGACATTTCACCATCTAGAACAGCAGAGGTGTCGCCAAGTTTGCTCTAGGCTCTATGACAATATGTATCCAGATTACCAAGTTAAAATTTAATTTCAAGGTCACAGTTCTTCATGTTTGGTTGCATTTTGTCTGCAAGCAATTATTATTTTCATGATCAATTTTTTTTTTTTTCATGATCTTTTTGATTAATCAGTTAAATGTTTGGTGTAGAAAAAAGTGAAAATTGTTCATTAAAAATTTACATCACCCAAGGTGAGGTTTTCAAATTAGGTTTGCCATTTTAGCTTGATAAAGTACTAAACCAATTAACTTCTTTTCATCTTTGCTGTTGATTAATTAATTAACACAAGTGACATTTTCAGCAACTCACTCACTTCACATGCCTGTGATAAGTCTTAAGCAGGGTGTAGATTATCAGGTGATTAAATCAACAGAACAAAAAGTGGAACTACAATATGTTCAGCTCATATTTACTGTGCTTTGCAGCTAAAAATACTAACCAGCCATGCAGACAAGCATATTGCTCTGCTGCTAATATCAGCTCTCAGAGGGTGTGCTGGCACAGGTCACTGTCTAGTCATGTAAGCAATGACAATGTAAGAAATCAGGGTGATCTAAGTTTTGGGGGACAGGAAAGCTGGTATGAGCTCCTCTTGCATATTGTGTAATTAATGTGTGTACATGCATGTGTCTGTTTACGTGAATGTGTGTCTGCATGTGTGCCTGATCTGGCCGTAGTCTGGAAAGAGGAACAATGGCATTCCTGTGCTCTGAGCTCCAGGTGGCTGTGGAAACCCAATCCCAAACCAAGCCTTGCTGGCACACAGAGTGCCGGGAACGCCGAATGCTGCTGCCTCCCTCCGGAGACATGGGCCAGAATAGCGCTATTGTTCCAGACCAGCTCAGAGCAATAAATGCACCACAGCCACCCTCGATGACAAACACAGACACTCACAAATACCAATACACTTACAAACAGAGTGAATATCTTTCACTTTCAATTTCACAGTGATCAGCAAAATCAAGCGAAAAAAAAAACTGTTTGGTTGCGTTTGTGCACATGCTTAATAAATTGGAGTTTTGTAAATATTAGACTAATTACATTCCAAAGCATGCTATTATTATGATTATTACCACCTGTATTACCAATACACACACATGCAAATTTTTATCATTATATATGTTGACAGCCATGATTGATGTCATTCACTTCTTAGACAAATAACCTAATTTTATCATAGTCCAAATATTCAACACTAATAAAATGATCCTGAAGAGTGGCCAAAATGTTTCAAGTTTAATATCTTAAATCAGCCCTCACAAATATAGAAAATGAGGTACACATTCACAAAAGCAGGCACATCTGCTGAGGCCTGAACACACATTCAACACACACAGGTCAGGAAATACATCATGCCAAATCCACAGCCTTGAAATGAGGAACATGATTCATTTCCTTTCAGTGGTAGACAGTCATGCCTTAACACAAGGCTGAGTTCAGAAATATAGCTTTGAGGCAAGGTCCTAAACATGACACATACAACACAGGTCAGAAAACTGTATGTGCTGAGAAGCCACATGTACTGAATGCAAATATTATATTATACATATTTTGCCATACTGTCCTAATGGTCATGTCAGTTCTCCTTTTATGTGGTTCAGCTGTACCACAGATATTCATGCTCGAAACATGATCAAGGTCATCAACTCAGGTTCAGGCACCGAAGAACCAATGCTACAGGTAGCACAAAGGTACAGCAACTTATTCTCCTACTGCAAACACACAAGCAACGCCACACACACACACACACACACACACACACACACACACACACACACACACACACACACACACACACACAGGATAAATAGTACATGCTCCTCTTTTCTCTCCCTTTAAGGAACATGACAGATAAATTGAACTGGTTCTCTGTCGATCCTACGTCTTCATCTGCTCTGCTCAGCAACTGCTGCCTCTTGCAGGATTGATAGTGAATCCATTTTCTTATCACTGGAGATAATTACAGCATTGTTAATGCATGCTCACTCATGCATGCTCATTCTCTCTTCTTTCACTCACTCAGTCTCTCCTCCTCTGCAGACAGACACACACAGGTCAGGCACCACATGCTTCAAACAAACCCTATAAAATGTCTCTTATTGATCGAATTAGGTGAAACGTGATTATCCTGTGTTAAACGGGGGGGAGACTAAAAATCTGCAGTCCACCAGAGGAAGGGAAGGGGTTAATTGTGGTCACCAGCCTTTTTTTCTCCCTGTTTGTATCAAGCTAAACTAAATCATCTGACCTCTATCAGGACACAGGAGACATAACAAGTACGAACCAGGGGTTAAATTCCTAGTGTACATCTCATCTTTCCAGGTTGTGAAATATGTGGAGAGAAATGAGGAAGTCTACATCTACAGTCCCTTAAGAAAATTACGTCCAACTTTAAACATCAATTGCTTTATACTTCTTTGCATTGGTGATATCCTGACCGTTAAGTCAAGGCAGGCTATCTGTTAACTGTCTCAACACACTCTCAATTTAGATAAACCATTAGGAAAACTGGCTGCAGTCAAATGCGGCAAGTGTAAGATAATGTTAATCTGGCAGTGGCCCATTCACCACAAATCGACAGTCAAGAGTGAACGCTAACATTTGGTGAAAAGTATTTAAGAGCTTTCTTATCGAAAAAACAGCTATTCTTTCCTCAAGCGTGTTGCAGAGTGGTTGTGAAACAGCAATTGCCGGCCAGTTAGCTGCGACGTAAAGTGACAATTTGTGTGTTTAACAGAGTCGCATCACATCTCCGTTGCTTGGCTGCTTCTGTCAACAAGAACCACTCTGCCATAGCGCCAGTCCGCTGCTCCTAGATAACGTTACTGCTTCACCGGCCAGAAACAAGCCTGCGGTTGAAAATGTGGCCAAAAAAAAAAACAACGATGATACAAGGTTTTTCACATATTGTTCGCTTACCTAGAGAGACAGGTCACCTCAATCCGCCGCTGTGGCGCAAGAGACCGCAGGCTAGCTGCGAGGCAGAAAACTGACGCCGAACGGTTCAAAGTGTCACAGCTAAGTTAGCAGGCTAGCTAGCTTAGCGAGCTAACGGTGATGGTGGTGGTGGTGGTGGTGGGGGAGTGTGGTCCTCTCCGTGTCGTCGAAACAAACCAGTTACCTTAAAAACCCAGACGGGAATGAGGTTTTTCTCACGTTGAACGCGGCTACAAGAGCATTGTCCAGTGTCAAAAGGCTGTGTGAGAGGAGTCATCCATTTGGAAAGACCGTGAATATGCCTGTCGGTTCAGTCGGCAGCAACGCTATGCCGTTTGAGCTCCCTCTCTACCGACGGACGTGCTGCCTCTGCCTCGGTATGTCTGACTGAGGGAGAGGAGGTTGGCTGCTGATGTGCGGCGCAAACACAGGCAGCATCACTGCTCATCCCTCCCGTCACTACCTCAACCCGGAAGAAATACTATAACTGATCCCATACATAGTCTAGAAGTGTTACAACTGTATTCAAATGTGTCTAGAGCTGCATCGTGCTCCAAGATAAATTACTCTTGGCCAGCGGTTTTGGCAAAACTGATATCCAGGATCTCGAAGGAGCCACAGAGCACAATAAACATATGTATTTATACATTATTTGATTCATTAGACTATTTGACAGAAAAGCTGTACAACAGGATAGTGATGCAGCTGCAGATGGACTGCACGAGTAACAGTAATATATGGGCTAATAACAGAACACAAATCATACCAAGGGCCAAGTCAGAATATATGTAGGCCTACTTATAAATCAGACATTATAATTCATCAGAGGGTAAACCTCACAGTTTATCTTGTTTGATGCAAAGTGGGAACAGCTTCAGTTGCAGCCATACCATATGACCCTCAGGGAAGCTGCTGCTCCACATTTACAAGATAGGAATTTCAACTAGCATTTTCAGATATGAGAAAAAGAAAGAAAGCGTAGACAGAATCACTGTTCAAAATGATAGTGATCCGGCCTAAGTGGTGAGCAAAGCATAGCTATATCCGAGTGAAACAAAGATCCTTGTCATCCACCTTTTTGCATGAGTCAGTCAGTAGTAAGTATTAGTAAAGACCTCCATTGGATTATATAGTGGCTAGAAGGCCTATTTTATCCTGTTTTATCCAAAAATGTATGCGTTAAATGTCTGTTTTTGAAATGGAGGGTTCTTTCTAAATTTGAGGTCATGGCAACTCACATTTTGGAGAAAGTGGAATATTCCACTGCCTACAAATACAGGATATGAAAAAGTGGCTCTTGTATCCAACATCCTAGTCCTATTTTTTTTCTACTCTTAGTGATCCAGCTATCCATCTCCTGAACTTATAACTGTTTTAATAAAACCCCAAATCCTTATCACATCATTAGATGATACAACCTTGGTAGAGGTGAAAAGTTTTACATCTTAATTACTTGGGAGACTTCAACATTGTTTACAGAAACATTTGCCTGTTAGCTCCAACAGGAAGATGTATGCATGTTCCTATAAGCATTTATGATTCATTTAAAATATAGGCTGATCTGTGTGGTGGAATATGTCAAAATAATAAACACTACAATTTTTGCCCCCTACTTGCAAACATACAATAAATCCAGTAAGACCTTTGATGCAGTTAAGGGCTTGTCATACTACTATCTGAAAAAGAAAAAAAAAACAGAGAAAAGAGAGTAGAAAAAGAAAACTGTCACCTGTTTTCCTCTACAAGGGAAAGGAGAACTGTTTATGGCAAATGGGATACTCTGGGTTACAAGACGCTATAAATAAGATGTCAACAGTATTGCTCACTATTACCTGTTCCATCAAGGGAGTGTTTAAATGTCTTCACTGCAGGCGTAACCTTTTTTTCGTCACAATTTATTACCAGAATAAGAGAAGCACTTGGGAGTGCTCAGACAGTTGCCAGTGCCAGGCAGAGCTAGCAGCCTGACTCAGTGAGTTCATTTTCTTCAGTTGATACCAATTTATGGACTGCTCTTTCACAGGGATGGTAAATTCTGTTTCTGATTGGCAATGCAGTCCTGGGTGTAATTCTGAGAAAGATGTAATTCTGAGTGGCCAAGATATGATGGGCAAGATATGGTGTCGGCCCACTTTCTCAGAGTTACATGTGCAAATTGGTTTGCGTCAGCATCGCCGCCAAACTCTTGTTGCACATAATGAAGTCAGTGAGGAGCCGTGTCTCATTTTTATGACTCAACGTTCTACCTGCACAGACACAAAACACTCTGCTTGGACTTGATGAGATGTGAATAGCAATACAGCTTCACTTCTAGGTCAGGTCATGCAGAATGTATTCGGGAAGCGAGCTTCAGTGCAGTGAATGATTAAATATGTGATACACCCAGCTTATTTGCATTCTCCCTCAACAAGTTTGCCATCTTGTATTAGTCATTATACATCTGCAAAAGGCATTCACAACCTGGGTTTTTTTTTTGTCATCTCTAATTATGTCTTTCATTTGGAAGAGAAAACCTACTGTCAGCTGCATCAAATCCTCTTTAAAGCTGCGAGGGCTTTAATTTGATAAAGCAGTTTGATTTCTGTTATTCTTTCAAAATAAATATTTATCTTTTGAATGAATACAGATTAAAGACACAGGCTTGGGATTGAAAAGTAGTAGTTTTAAACACAGATCAGGTAGGAAAAAAGGAGGGCTCTGTCCTCCTGGCCAAACCACCACTGATACGTCCTTGAGCAAGGCACTAGACATCCCATAATTTATCAGAGCCATACAAATGTGTTTAACTGTGATGTAAGGCTAAACTGAAAAATACCACTTATCTTTCTGTTGATAACTGTCTTTACATATGCAAATATATAGTTTGCATATGCTTGAAGTATGTATTTCAAATGTTACTACAGCCAAAAGATTACAAGCACACTGTTTCTCGTGTACATTTTCTCTTATTCACCACACAGACTCATACATATTCAAACAATCTTTCCATGTATACAAATGTCCTCAAACTAGGCAGGATATGCCTACACACACATGCATGCATTCACACACGTGAGAGCTATCCATTCCCATTACAAACATTGTCACATATCCAGCACCAGTCAATGGCCTGCTGATCAATAAGTGGTGCTTCAGGCTGTGGCTTACATGTTTGGCTTCCATATACCACCCAGAATCACTAGAGCAGAAAACAGCTTACGCAATACGCTTTTAAATTAGATCCCTAGGAGCATATATTCATACTGTATATCTGTGTGTCAACTTGAAAATCAACTTCATGGTGAAAATGCTTTTTCTATGGTTTTTGTAGCAACAGGACAGTTTCAAGAGCGTAAAAGACAGCTGAGAACAGCTTCTCTTGTTTGACAGAAGAGCTCTGTGTAGCACAGGTGTGTTTAGACTATAAGTTTGAGTCCAGCTGGTGCAAAATCTTTTACTTTGATGTTGCTGGTTCCAGCATGCTGCTCCAGCCTGCTGTCTGGCTCATACAGTATAGGTGATGTGTTCATAAGAAATGGGGTGTGTGGGTCCAATGCCCCACAGTTACAGCTCATAGTTTAACTTCACCCATAAAACATTCATATCTGTTTGCAATTGAGCTCACACAGAGTCTCTAGATATACTTTATTCATGTAGCTGGCAGCAGCAGTATGCTGGTGCTGAAATATGAATGAGACATTTGGAAAGACCTTCCTCTGAATCAGCATTTCCCCTGCGAGTGTGGTCCTCTAGTCACTATAAGACGAGACAAGGACAGAAAAGTAGCAGTAAAGCTTTCCTGTGTGTGTCTCAAATACATCTCCACACATACAAGTATTACATCAGCATCCCTCAGTTCATCACGGTCTCCGCGGCAGCTCAGAGGGCAGTGTGTTGAATTTGGATATGATATGTCTTTGTTGTGTGGAGATGTGTGGATGCTGACAGGGCCCTCCCTGGTGGGCCCGCATAGATTGATGGATATGCTGGAGGCACTCTCCCCTCAAAGGTGTTTGTGCGAAACACTGTGACTTAGGGACAAGAGAATAACCATGTACCTCCCAGGGCATGGCATCCTACTCTAATCAGCCATCAGATAACTGCAGGCCACTTCAGCCTGCAGAGTTATTCTGACACCTAAGCTTGTTTAATTTTACCTGAACTACTTTACAGGCTCCTGTAAGGGAAGGTTTTTCACTTCCACTCTTTCACGTCAGGACCAACTAAGTTTCTTTGCTCGCTGAAATAGGACTTTTATAAGTATTTGGTCATGATCACATACAGGCTAACTAATGTTCTACTGCAGTGCTTCCTCACCTGGGGGTTTTGGCCCTGCAATTGAAAACTCTCTGAACTGGATAAAATACCAGATAGTTTTTTTTCTCTCTTTAGGGCTCTAACACTTTCAAATTAAGATAAAAAAAAAAAAAGGTTAACAGGGGAAAATCTGATTTTGGTTAAAAAGACTGTATCTACATGGTGGATAATTTTCATTGTACTCTGAAGGGAGAGTTTACAATAACTGACCTGCTTCTGAGTCGCAGTGCAAGTCATCTGAAGAAGCTCTTACAGAAGTGAGTGAATAGTTTGAGCATTTCACTTCTATCATCATTTGTCAAAGAAGATTAGGCTGAAATGAAGGTTGCAGGAAACAGGAGGTGGGATGTATCTCTGAAATATTTTCTCCAAATTGGCCTTTGGTGTTTAGACAAGTCAATATTGTATTGTATGTTGAATTGTATATATTGTGTGTTTGGTTTAAATGCACTTCTTACAGCTTTATTTGTTTTTATGTTATTTTTCTTTCGTGACTAAAGCAACAAGGAGAACATAGTTCTGATTATACATCTTTTATTTGTGGAAATAGAGTTAAATCAGTCGTCTGACAGAAATCTTTGTAACAAAACCATATCATACAGACAGAACAAAAAATGAATTTCTGACAGTATACTTCATTTTTGTGTATAAGGTTGTGGTTAGTTACAAGTTATTAATTTAAGATAATTGGAAATATTGTGTTGATATACAGCATGTATAAATCCCAACGCACAACTGGAACTGGAACAGAGGGCCATAACTGTAGCCCGTTTTATGGGTCACTACTTACAAAAATAGGCTACCATCAATCCAATAAGGCCTCAGAAGCGGCTAAGTGCCTGTAGCTGCTATATTTAGCTATAAATTTTAAGGATAAAACTTGGACTGAAGAGAATTGGAAAGAAATTTTCTCCTTAGTTATTTCTTTAATAAGTTATATAGGCGATCAATAACAGGCATGCAAAGCAAAATGCAATCAGGTAATTAAAAACTCAAGTGCACTATGTATCTTTAGAGGAATGTTAGCAGCTTTATCATTTAAGTCCACTAAGGAGCTAATTGTCTCCAGTTTGAGAGCTCATCCATTATATGACCCCCTCCCCCTCCTGTTTTGTTTATTTGAACAGCAGAGTGTTCACAGATTTCTGTGTGCAGAAACCGTTCTCAAACACATGGTGGCAGCAACACTCCACTGATAGGAATGTGTTTCTGTGTCATACTGAGCTTGAAGATTACGGTTACTGTATTATCACTTTTAGTGTTGATTTTTATATTTTTTCATGTACACAATTTTGTTTTATTATTTTATTCATTGATTTTTCTCTTTAATGCTGTTTTAGTACATCTCTGTGCCTTATGTAAAGCACTTTCGATTCACCTTAAAGCCATAAATCAGGCTTTGTGTGTGTGTGTGTTTGCGTGTGCTTGTGTGTGTGTGTGTGCGCGCGTGCACGTGGGTGTGTGTCTAACATTCGGCCTCTTGCTCTACAGTCATGACGCGAATAGAACGTTAACGCAACAATCACATCAAGTGTGGTTTAGATCTCACTTCTGGCTTCATTACCTGAACGCACAGTGAATTCAGCGCAAAACTATACTGTTGACACAAGAGTCAGAACTCGTTTTGTAAACTGCCACTGGAATGACAGGGATAAAGATAAAGGAATGCAAGCCCTTAAATATTAACAGGTTAGTTATAGTAACAGTTAGAATAAGTGCATGACATGCCTTGTGTCAGAAAATGACCGACCTCATTTCTCTTTTGGTTAACAGTCATGTCACGACGAAGCCCTCGGCTGGAGGACTCAGGATACTACGGCATTGACAGAGAACCGTTAATTTCTTATAGGGAAACCCTGCACAGGTACGTTGGAGTGTATGTGTGTGTATTTGTGTGTTTGTCACTGTCATGCTGTATATGCACACATGGTAACCACAGTATGTATGTGTTTAACACAGTGACCTGTTCTTCATACATCCTCAAAGCTCTTTTCGCATTTTCATAACATCCAGGATTTTCAGAAGGCGTAAGATTAATCGCCATATTCAGCCTGAAGCAATAGAGACTAGCAACAATAGGAATGGCAACAGACACTTTATATTCCTCATACTCCCCCTGTGTTTTGGTAAGTGACCTCTTCTTCCATAAACAACTAAACCTAGTACAGAAGCTTGTGGGTTTTGTAGAGTGTCTATCTTTTGGATAAAACAACCCTGACCTGCTGATTGTCTTTCTCCATCCATCAGGATTAGCATACTCAATTATTACACTGAACAGCAACTTCCTGAATCCAGGAGTTTTGGAATCACCCATCTCACCTATAATCAATACGACGGTCTGACCCACAAAAGCTGCTTGACTTTCTCTTTTGAATAGAAACTTCATTTTATTCTTCCTGCACACAACCAAAGATATTCTTGTCTTTGTGCAAAACACATATTGATGTAGGCATTTCAATATCCCAAATCTGTCTACATGCAATGTTAAATTAATCTATTCTCACCAACAGGACCCAACTGCACGATGCAAGGAGATGGAGGAGCGAGTGAGAGAGCTGCAGAACGAACTGCTGAGGTTAAAGCAGGAGATTAATTCTCATTTTCTAACAGCAGACAGATTACCCAACTTTGCTCTACAATCGCTAGGTGAGACATCTAAACCATCTTCATTATCTTCATTTGCCAGATTGTAATTCACGAATGTACTTAAAAAAAAATTGAGACTGCTGTCTTATTCTCTTTGTGTGTGTGTGTTGTTGTGTGCAGGAGCAAAAGTTGTACTCCATCTCTCATCTGAAGCGCACCAGACTAAAGAGACATTCACAACAATCCTCGGAATACCTTTGATGCGACCACCCGTTCACCAAAGGACTGTTATTCAGGTGGAACATACACACACGAAACAGAATGCTATACAGTATGACTATGATGTTATAATTGTGATTATTTTATTTTTTTTACTGCCTGTTCTTTTTCATACATGCAACACACTGCTTTTCACGCTTTCTCTCCTCAGGGACACTCACCTCTTCCAGGTCGCTGCTGGGCATTTGCAGGTGGGAAGGGTCACTTGCTCATCGCACTCTCCCACCGAGTCACCATCAGTCATGTGACACTGGAACACATTTCAAAGAATGTGACCCCAACTGGCACCATCACCAGTGCCCCCAAGGAGTTTACCATCTATGTAAGTTCACAAAATTATCATTGTTACAATAAAGAAATCCACTCGATTTGATTTAAAACTGTTACATACATAGAGAACAACAAAGTGTTCAACTGGATGTCTATTTCATTCTTTCTATCAGGGAATGGAGAATTTAGATGACAAGGGAACCCATCTTGGAACTTTTCTTTATGATCAGAATGGGGATCCAGTTCAGACTTTCAAAACATCTGTGAGTATTACACCATGACCACCACCAAACATATGCACATGTATTTTTAAATTTCACCCACAAGCTAATACAAGGGGTTGCAGTTTGCCTTCCTTGCTGTATTCACTATATCCCTGATGGCATTTTATCTTTTTTAGGGACATTCATTTTTGACCACTCAACTAACTCTCTGCTCATTTCTCTTCTCTTCCCTCAGGATAACAAACAAGGTTTCTTTAACTATATAAAGCTGCAAGTTGAGAGCAACTGGGGCCATCCTGTCTACTCCTGTCTGTACGGCTTCAGGGTCCATGGAAAGCTGGCAGAGTGAGCCGAAATGCAATAAACGATAACTGCACTTACTGTAAATAATGCATCAATGTTTTGATTTCAGAGCTCACGCTTTTCATAAAAAATTATTTATGAAATATTTACCTGTGGCTTTGATTCCAGTGGTTTATAGATCAAACCATAACACATGCTGTGTGTGTATTATAGGCTACTCAGTTCAATTTCTTTAAGGTTTTGGATATGGGTTTTCACTCAAAAATGACTTCAAATGACTTTGAGTTTTTATTTTGATTATTATAACACATTTTAATAAAGATAATATATAAATATGATTAATACATATTATTTCGAAGATTTTATAAAATAATTTCACACGATTGATATACCGGAAGTGAAACAATTCCACATCCGGGTGGAGCGATGTTTACAAGCCGGATGATGGACGGCTAATGTCGAGCGAGAAGGTTGCATTTACTTCGTATATCACAACGACCTTGATGCCGTATCGCTACAAATGGCATCTCAGATCCCAATAACCATCAGGGCTCAACCGACAGCCGCCAGCTCTGCCGCTCTCCGGGGGAAGAAACGTGCCGGGAGTCCGGCGGTGTCAGCCGTCCAGCAGGCCACCGGGAGCGGCAGCAAGAAGAAGAAAGCCCCGCAGACAGCGACACCGACAGCACAGACACAGGTGACGGTAGACACACACACACACACACACACACACACACACACACACACACACACACACACACACACACACACACAATGCAGTATAAGTATGTGTATAGGTCTACTATAGTGTGTGTCGTTTGCATTCTTAGTGCAAATACACACAATGACATGATTAGAGTTGTACACATGGTTTTTATATAACAATTTTCAAATGCTAATTAAGTTTCATCTTAGGTATAGATACCATTTAAATGTATCTTTAGGTTTCGGGTTACACTACCCACCTGAAACTTTGTTTACATTCAAAACATGTAAACTAGTAGCTTGACATCAAATGTGAGTACTGCTTCATGTATCTTTAGATGACAGTGGTAGAGACGGTGTCAGAGGTGAAGCCGGCGGGATCAGTAGACAGCGGTCCAACGGCCACCACAGAGTCCACAGCAAAGCCTCCACCATTCAAAGACCCCTCATTTATGGTGAGTGTCTGTGCCTGTCTTGGTTTAAGTTTATCTGCTTCTGTTGCTTCTTCCTCAATTTCTGTCTTTTTTTCCCTGTTTCAATCTTGGCAGCATTCTGGGATTGGTGGAGCGGCAGCAGGCAAAAAGAACCGGACCTGGAAGAATCTCAAACAGATTCTGGCATTGGAGCGGACGTTACCCTGGAAGCTCAATGATCCCAATTGTGAGTGTTTGTATCTTATTTTACCTGGTACATGTTGTATATTTCTTAGCTCTAAATAATTAGGGTCCTATTTGTATATTCAAAATTCTACCACTTCTATTTTTATATTAATACAGAATAATGGCTTAGACACGAATCCTTTTTACCTAACATTTATAATTTTTTAAGGTATTCTTGCCATTTGACTTTATTCTACCAAGGTCCATTTAGAAACTGAATCTTATTAATAGCAAGTTGGGTCAAGAGACTTATGTGTTTAGTTTGCTTAGGTAGAGTTAGCTAGTTTTAAAAGTTAGTTTAGTTTCAAAATGAGTTTGAAATTGAGTTTGTGCAAAAAGAGGCTTAAATTTTTCTCTTTGCTGTTCTTTATAGTATACTGTATGTTTAAGCTGTAGTATATTATTATATTAAATATAAGCCTGCAGTGATAAGTCAGAAGAAATAGCCATAATGGTACAGTTTTAATAATATAACATATCTGATAGTATTAGATAATGTATTTAATATACATAATATATTTAATAATATTTGAATGCATGATTTTTCTGTGTTTACAGACTACAACATCGACGCCCCTCCCTCCCTGAAGCCAGCTAAGAAATACTCTGACATCTCTGGACTCCCAGTGAGTAATTAGTCTGCTAAAAATGTGATCGAACAAGGAACAGCCTGACTTTCGCCAGGTCTTGTGTAAAACACTGAAAACACTGAATACTCTGTTGTCTTTCCTCAGGCAAACTACACAGACCCTCAGACAAAACTACGCTTCACATCCTCTGAAGAGTTCTCCTACATCCGTCTCCTCCCCACTGATGTTGTAACGGGCTACTTGGCCCTTCGAAAGGCAACATGCATCGTACCTTGACAGCAGAGAGATGCCTGGAACCAGAGGTGGTTTCAAACCAGAACTGAACTCATGTCAGTGTAGTAGCCTTTTGGGGAGGCCAGGAGACTCTGAGAGCTCAGAGAGGCAACCCAGATGTGAATACCACTGCAAACATTTTTGCTGACCTCTAAAAAAAAAAAAACATCTGCCCTGCTGTTATTAAGACAGTGATCTCAATCATAATTGTTACTATGACAAAATAAATGGAACAAGTGTGATTTTTTTTTTCCATTTAGAAAGAAGAAAAAACTTTAAATGATTTGCCTTATTGCTCTGTTTGTGAGGCGTGTTTCTATTGGATAGTGTTGTCATCAATAGCTGGAAGTTATAATGTCACTATCAGAGAACATCCAGTGAACTGGACAATTCTGAAATGGACAAAACTGGATATGTTTTATTCCTTAAAGTTAAGAAATTTAATACATAGTTAAATATAACTGAAAAGAGAGAATAGGCTATTATTTTGCTTATTTGTAATATTGTATTTCTCAGAGTCCTGGAATATATTTTCTAATTAAGTGTTCCTACAAACCCTTGAGCAAGTTTGGGACCTTCTAAATCACTGTGGAACAAGTACTGAATAAAAAGCATTACTGGTTAGGATGCTGTCTGCCCCCTTGTGGTAGAACATCTGTTTCCAGTGGTGCAAGTTTCTTATGTCTTCTACACAAAAAATGTTAATATCTATCAGTGGAAGTTCAATCTGATTGGTGTAGAGAAAACTTGTTTACAAAGATGTTGCACAGCTGTTGGAAAGAGTTCGTCCATTTCAGACTGACTGTCAGTTACTTTTCTATAATGTACCTATTAAAAGTGAGTGTGTCTCTTTTCCATCATTCTTTGTGTAAATTTACAATTTTTCAGTGGAAAATGGAGATAGACTAAATTTTCGACTTAACTTGGTTGTTTCCTATTTTGCTTATATGACAACCTGTAATCACACTTGTTGGACATTGATATAAAACACTTCTCTTTATAATGAGCCTTAACTGAAACATCCACACCTGCTATGGTACTTAGCTGCACCTTGGCTCTTCTGTTTTATGCAGCAGCCTGCATGTATGTAAGCTATGCAAATATAGCAGAGCCAAGACTGTCTTTTCATAAGCCAAGATTCAGCAAGCAGGCCTAATTTAACATATGTCATATGTAAATGTAGAATTGGTTCCACATGGTTTTAATTCCACAGCTACATTTGATGTATGATTTGCTATCCAACTGGTAGAGTGAGAATGTCTCATTCATCACACATGGCAGGTATCCAGGATCATATATTTCATGCTATTTTTCAAAAACTTGACAAATGAGGTTGAATGTATTTCTCATGAGAATGATCCCTATTATGCAAATACTAAGAATAAAGGCACCTGCACAGTCACTGGGGATCAAGGCTTGTGAAAATGACAAAAGCCCTGAGAAGAAAATCAAACTTGCAACCCTTTTAAGTCCCCTGCTCTAACCACTGAGCTATAAGTCCTTACCTGTTGAGTTAGTGACTCATCAATCTACATAATAATTTAAGACAGTTTACACAGGCCTTTGGATACACGTTGCAATAAAGGATAATAAGGCAATGTGTTAGCATTTAAGAATAAGCCTGGTAATATTCTATATTTGTCTCCATACCAACAAATGCCATGAAATGTAAGCTAAAAACTATCAATGAATTGATCATACTCACAAGTATGGCCGAAGCCTGATATATATTATTCCTCATAAGACCTCCATTGTTTTTCAAAAGCATAAATGAGCGACACAGTTACACATGGTTCCAGAAATATAGAATTATTAGCATTTCTACAAATGACCACTCTTACTCATGTCTGAGTGTAACTTCTCCCAGCTCTGGACTTCAGTGAAGCTGATGAAGGCAGTATAGTATATCTATGAGAGTCACACCAGCATTTCCATTCCTGCTGTGGCATCAAAACCTCAACATTGTGATTAATGAACAGCACCAGGGCTTTCTGCTACCCAAGCACACGATCCAATAGAGTGTTTGTGTGTGTGTGTGAGCGTCTGCAAGCATGTGTGTATACAGTATGTGCTTTCACATTTGTGGACCTCTCTGCATTGTGTCCACCCAAGAAAGTAGTAGTGTCAGTTTATCTGTTTGTTTAGGGCTATGAAAATAGAAATGGAAAAATAGAGGAACATACAGTATATGAGTTGTTTTTCACTTGGTGCCAACATGCAGTCAACAAATCCTGCAGGTACACATGTCTTTTGAAGTCACACTTTATCACCACTTGGGAGCGCCAGAGCTCTGCTCATTCTGCCATCCAGCCTTGCTGAATGTGTTTGGTGTCCTACCATGAGTCAGTGAGATCACACAAGTGTGTCCATTTCTGTTCACAGTCTAGGATTTATAAACATGTACTGATGCAGGAGAATTTATACTTATTCAATCACAGGTCAGACTGCCAAATACTACCAATAAGTGAAAGGCTGCCATAAATCAGGTAAGCACACCAAATAGTAATATGATTAATATAAATGACATCATAAATATTATGAATATTACTGCTACAGTTAAACATTCATAGAAGTGACAGTGCATACTGATAGCAGTGAATATAGTATTCATAATAAACAATAATAAAAACATGAGCACACTGATTTAAACAGGCTGATGACAATCATTACTAATTTTAGTATGGGCACGGAAATGGATGTAAGCAATTTAGGACTACAGCTCAATCATATAATAACCATCATTAAGAAATTGATTGTGGTGTGCATAAAATGACTCATTTTCCTTTGATGGAGGATTTGGCACCTGCAGCATTGCACAGGATGTGTGTTTTCAGCGGGCGCGCACAGCAATAGCTGAAATCAACGAGTGGCTCCTCTGTTGATTTTGTTTTCATGTTTATACTTGCAGAACTTCTGCTGGCAAGTTTCTGCTACACCAGGGAGATGCACTCTGTGAACGAATGTCATCTCGGTGCTCATTCAGGTCCTGTCTGCCCTCGGGTTTTTGTCACTGACACATTTTAGTGATGATGGAGATGGCATCTGTGCTGTATAATGCCTACAGACAGTAATTATATAGCTTCTCTCACTTCCCAGTACATGCAGTTCTTCCAGGACTGCTTTCAACTGTGTCCCTGGACTTATGAAAATATGACAAATTTAACTTTTGCAGAGGTATTTGGTGGACAAGCAGGTCATATTGGATGCACATTCGGTTTTGATTAAAGTTTTTGCTAAATGACCAAATCAGATCCATGATTTCATTATCCAACATGGCTTGGTGTGCCATCACAGCCAGGGAGAAGCAGCTACTTTGACAACACGTTGGGGAAACACCATTGACAGAATCCATCTTGTATTACTCATCTGACATGTCTTACATGAAAAGAAAAATGAGAACTACTCTAAAATGTCAGGTCGGAGAAATGGACTGCACCACCAGCTCTGGTAAGCTGATCGATAGACCAGCTTCAGTGCCTGCTGAGCCAGCAGGGGAACTTTCATATTTATGTTTTTGACCTATTGGAACAGCACAAGTAGCACAGTGAACTTCTTTACTGCCTGTTAACAAAGATATAACACTATGAATCTGTTGGATGCTACTTCATTGTATGAATTATTTTTCTACAGCGGTTGAGGCACAATGTTTATGATGGACTCCAGTTCTGCAGAAGCTTCAACATGACACTGAACACCAAGTCAAAGACAGGGATCAGCTTTAGACATATTTGGAATGATCAGATTTTGAACTTTGATTTCTCTCCAGGCAAAGACACCAAAGAGAACTATAGCACAACACTTCCACTGAAGTTGGGACAGTCAGAAAGTGACAAAAAAAAGTCCAGCTTCTTACGTTTTTGTAACTTCCTGAAACCAACTGCCACACCAGTCACATTCCTTTTTTGCAGCAAATGGCAATGTGCAGGTAGATGTGAAAAGTGGGCAGATCTCCAAGTGCTCTCAAACTCAAGTCTCCACAGTCCTCACATAACCTCTCTGTTAGAGATGGGAGGAGCACAGCTGAAATCTGAATCAACTTCTTAACAACTATCTAGAGACGACAGAAAGAACCTCCCGGCAACCCCACTCCATGTTTTTGAATCACAGCTGGTCTTCAACCTACACCAGGAACTGCGGCAACCACTGGACTATCCCTGTGATATGAATATTTTAACTTCTGTAGTTTTGTTTATGGATCTCTTGTACCAAGGACTGCTTCCACTTTATAATTCACTTTGTTAGAACTTGTTCAGACTATATTTACTCTGATTCTAAGTTTCACACAGCAGGGACAGCCTCTCCCCTCTGGATGTGAATTTAAAATACTAAAGGCTGGTCTAACAGGGCAAACCATTCTTTAATCTCTCATGCTGTCAGTGTTATATGTATGGTGAAGGCTTGATATACTCCAGGTTTTATATGCTGTCATTTTACATACATACAGGTTTCAGCATTTTTAAGACATTTATAACACCTTTTAATGTATTTCGTTATGTTTTTGTGTGATCTGTATTTTAACGTGCTGCAGAACTAACCCTAACCCCTCAGGCATAGCAAAGCTACATATCAAAATATACTGCATGCAGTGGATAACCATTTTCACAATCTGTACTGTCTTTAAGTTTTTTTTATTATCAATATAGCATGTTTTCCTTCTTCCATTAAAGGAATACTTTGGTCACCTTGAAGTCGCCAGTTGACCAGCAGAGACTCTGGGGAGTTACGGTGCCCAGCCAAAAGTCAGTCTGGTATATGACCCCTGACAAAAACTAAAACTTTTAAGACACACTGAGCTTTAAAGGTACTTGTGGGCAGATTTTGTTACCTTTGGACAGAGCCAGGTTAGCTGTTTCCAGTCTTTATGCTAAGATAAACTAACCAGCTGCTAAGAGCGTGGTATTGATCTTCTGATTTAACTCTCAGCAAGGATGCAAGTCTATTTCCCAAATGTCAAACTATTCCTTTAAAGGTTTTCTCTTCCTTGTACTGTATTATGAGGCCAGGCACCAGTGGTGCTTAGGCAGCTATTTCTCCCGAAACTCCTTTCCTGCCTCTTTTTCGTTCAACATCATCACAATTTCTTCATGTGTGTCTTTAATCGCTGCTTGCAGCTATATTTGTTCTCGTATTTTTGCCTTCTTGGGAAACCTTTGCCCTTCATTGCCTTCATGGTTGCACTTTGTCACTGCTTGTGAGATTTGTCACTCTCTTAACAGGAACAAACCATGTGAAAACCGATTTTTAACCATAACTGATCATGCTGTGGCTGCCCACACAGTCACACAGTTTCATGGTTCATTTCGCTGAGAAAAAACACCGACCGCTGCCTGAAGGAGGTTGCATATTAGTTTATTTCTCTCCTAGTTTAAATGCAGCCCGAGAAAATGTGACGGGTTACCAGTTGTTATTGCGCTTTAGAGGTCAAACAGCAAAGTGTCATCAGATAGCTAATCAATTCATTCAGATATCATTACACTGGGCTAAATCCCTGTTAATCCCACTGAAGATTCAATCAGTGTTCCCTCACAGGTCAGCTTGTTTCTCTGTGTGTGTATGTGCGCCCATATGAAGGCATAAGGGACAGAGAGAAAGGTAATTCTTCATGTTGATAGACAATGATTGTCCTTCAACGGGCCAAATTCACCGTCTCCTCTCCGTCCTTCTCTTCGGTTTCCTGTCCTGTCCGCTCCTATCTCCCCTCCTCTCCTTTCCTGTCTTCTCTCTCCTCACCTGGCTCTCCTTGTGTCTCTTCTGGCTAGAGGATTAGCACTCTGCTTTGGTCTTTGATTGATAAGTCTTCTGTCAGTCTATCTCTCCCTGTCTATCTATCTCTCACCTTGTATGTTTGTATCATCCCCTGTCCTCTCTCTTTGCCCATCACTCACATACATGCTGTATATCTGTAGAAAGCAGAAGTAGAAGTACTGGATCAGGCCTGTTTCTATGTGTGAAAGTCTGTCATGTACTGTGACTGCCGTGTGAATATAAAAAATTATCTATTGAGCTTCAGCTAAGCCTGTTTGAGGTTCAGAAAGTTCTTTCCTTGGCACAGTCATACTATATTTCTGGAACCACATGTAGCCTGGGGCTAATACCCTCAGGAAACAACATTCACTTTAAATATGTACAGCAATTAAATGGCCAGTTCAAAGACTGTTACAAGCAGTTTTATGAACTGGATAACTGGATTAAATAGGACAAATTTATCAGATCTTTCAGAAAAGGTCAGAAAAGCAATTTTACCACCTACTGTAGCAAGGCAACATTAAACTGCCAAGTTTATGAATTGAGTTAGAATTGAATTCTATTTTATGTATAGTATTTGGGTTAGATTAATTCTACTACATGGTTTGCCTTTTTTTTGTAATAGAGCAGCATCATATTTCATACTTGACTTATATATCAATATTTGATAGTATTAAAAAATCTAACAATGATAAATTGGATATGTTTTTTTTCCACACAAACACATTATATCAACAGGGGAGTGCTTTAAACATCTATCTATCTATCTATCTATCTATCTATCTATCTATCTATCTATCTATCTATCTATCTATCTATCTATCTATCTATCTATCTATCTATCTATCTATCTATATGATCTCCTACTTTTACTTGCCCCAGTGTCTCTCTCTGTTGCTCAGATTAGCTCCATCCATTGCGGACCTACATTCAGGTGAATAAAGTGTCATTGGACAGAGAGAGAGGTAATAGGAGGGATGTGACCCTGCAACCCTCTCCATGTCAGATGGAACCAATCTCACCAATCCGAGACAGACCATCTATTCATACCTACCTACCATAGTGTGTTTGTGTGTGTGTGTGTGTGTGTGGGTGTGTGTGTAATGATAGTGCCCATCCATTCACACTGCTGCTGGTGAAGCAACTCAATGCTTCACTGTGCTTAAAGCTATTACATGTCAGGACTGGATTTGTGTGCATTCAGGTGTGTGTGTGTGTGTGTGTGTGTGTGTGTGTGTGTGTGTGTGTGTCAGTGTGTGTGTGTGTGTATCTTTGGACCCGTGTCTAAGACCTGATGTTTTATCACCAGCTCTGCTCCAAAAGTCAATTTACTGTCTGATGGTTGTTGTGTGAATTTCAATCGCAGACTGGAGAAATAATCTTGGATGACTTTGAATGAACTTGTAAATGTTCTGTTTCCCCTGGGAGTGTATAATGCTGATTTTGAAACCATAACATTTTAAATGAATCCACACATTACAGCAATACATAAACGGGACCATCACAACTCCCCTTTTTTATTTATATATTGCAAAAGTAAGAGTAGTTTTGCAAAATGAAAATAAAAGTCAACGCTTTGCTATAAATTCCTCCACCCTGTAGCTGTAGAGAAAGTTTATATTGATACTGCAGAGGCTTTATGAGCTACAGTGTCTCCAATAACTACTCCCCCTTCTCACTCACACACACACACACAGACACACACACAGACACACACACACACACACACACACACACACACACACACACACACTTTCATGTTTCTAAGCCATATTCATACACTGGATACACCTCAGAGAGAGTAAAGAGGTAATTGGATTGACTTTAGAAGTAAAACAACAGTTACAGGCTTAGTGTGTGCGTGTTTGTGCAGTGTGTGTTTAAACCTTTCATCCATCCATATCACTGTGCATAAGAGTACTAGTCCATTCCCATTCTGCGTTATGTTCTGCTTGCCCTTGGAGAACAATACAGCATCCATTGACTCCGGCAGGTCTCACACACTATCACTGTCTGTGTATATGCTTTTTGTTTGTATATGCATATGTGCGTGTGCATGTGTAATAGAAAAGCAAGACAAAGAGTACATATATGAACAGGAAGAACGACCTGGAGCATGCACATACACAAACTCACACTCTGATGCACAGTTAGTGTTTTGGGAGAGTGTGATGGTAAATGAAGCGTGAAATGAAGAGTCAGAGAACGTTCCTTCCTCAGGGAACCTGTACAGCGGACTGACACAGACCAGGCCAAGATAGATCAGGACAGCCAAAACCAAACCTTCAATCTCACTGAATCAGCATGCCCCCTATTGGGAACAGTGTGACGTTTTCCAAATTTCCAAAACCCTTTGTGACTGTGACTTCTTAACGGTTGCTATTTCTATCACTGATGACATGTCCAAGTGCATCACTAGTTGCATATAACTATCATGTGAACCTGGCTTGGAAAGATGACAATTGGGAAAGGACGGGCCAGCAGCATAACTGTGCATCTTTTGTGAGGAGGAACCCAAGACAAACAGGCAACGACCCATGTATTTGGACAATCAATGACGAGTGCAGTATTGCTTTCCACATTCAAGACCTGAAAAAATCTGCAGAGCCTAAAGATCTACAAGGCTAAGATGAAATGTTTGGTGGGGGAGGAGCTGGAGCAATGCAGATGGAGCAACATTGGTGAGATGCAAAAGGAACCAGGGCATGAATTGCCCCACAGTGTCCAGAACCTACAAGCTCCAGAAGCCAAAGAACTATGCATTGCATAGCACCACCTTTGGATTAAGTGGGCTAAGTAAAATGGGAGATAGACAACCATCTTCAAAACACCTATAGTGATTCAGCACAAGGGGGAGACTTTGGAGTTGGAAAGAAATTCAATCTGTTGTGGGGTGCCTTACCTGGTGTACAAGAGGTGTCCCAAGCTCATGCACTGACTGGAAAATCCTGAGGGTGATCTGGAGGAAGGGTAAGGTAGCCCAACAATGGAGATTTGCAGAAGGTGTATAGGTTCCAAAGGAGGAGAAATCCCAGGGATTGCTTGGATGCCTAGATCACGGTGGACGGATAACACACCTAATCAGCTGAACCAATACAATGGTTCCATACCCATGAACTAGTGGGGAAGGCATTAGAGTGGCATCATGTTCCCAGTAACATCAAGGACATCTGTGCCAGTCAGTTGAAAGGGATCATCATGGATGCACCATCTCAGTGACCCTTTTTGCCATGGCCATTAACATGCGGGTCAAGTCAGCCAGGGTGCAGTGTAGAAGCCCAATAACCAGGTCTGGAGTCCAGCATCCCTTCATCAGAGCATTTATGGATGACCTGACAGTTACAACAATGTCAGTCCTATGAAGCAGATGGGTCCTTTGGGGCTTTTGGCCACTGCTGGTGTATGAATTCCCGCTGTCCAGGTTTGAAAGGAGGATAAGCTGTCATCTATGTAGGTGGTTGGGACTACCAAGAAGCTTGAGCAGCATCGTCCGTAAAATTCCCAATCAACAGCCTCTGCTGGGGAATTTCGGTTACCGAAGCAAGGGAGGTGCTGCAATACAGCGAATTCAGCCGCCCATAAGGTGCAGGCACTGACGAAAGGACTGGAAGGAAGTGTAAGTTACAGGAGTCAGTGGACTAGGCAGGCTCTCGGCTGTGTCTCAGAGCACTGGTGGGATCTGGGGCAGTTGGCGGAGGAGGTTTAGGCAGCATTCCAACAATCCACTTCAACAAATTCAGGGGCAAAGAGAGATGAGATCTAGTCCAGAAGCAAGTGAGAGCTGGGGTTGAGGAGCTACATGCAAGCCAGATGGTAGCAGATGGGGCAACATGGTGCATGGAGAAGATCGGAACAAGCAATGGACTGAAAGATTTTATGGTCCAAGTTGTGGAGGACGGAACCATTTCACATCAAACTTCTCATCCGGTCTAGGTATGATGTTCTGTCGAGCCCATCTAACCTCTTTTGTCGGGACAAGGTTGAAGCACCAACATGTCCCTTGTGGCAAGGAAGATGAACACTTTGGCATATCCTCGGCAGCTCTCCTAAGGCACTACAGGAGAGTCACTATTGCTGGTGTCACAACCAAGTGCTGAAGGTAAGTGAGTTCATCTGTAGCACCATTAACTAAATTAAGTGTCTCAGACCACCACACAGAATCACGATTGTGAGAGCTGGGAATCTCCAACTGAAAGCCAAAGCAGGCTTCCTTGTCATGTGCTGGACATGACAGGCAGATGAGGGTGGACTTGGGAAAATAACCTCAGATTTCCAGAGATTCAGGCCAGTGTCATTGACAGAAGCGAAGGAGGAAGTCAGCTAATGTCATTATAGAGCGACAAAGTCCACATAGGAAGAAGGTTGGGTGAATGGATAGGTCGACAAAACACTGTAATTAAACACGGGAGAGACTGCTGTTTGGTCGCTGACTGTGGACCGAAGATCCTCTAACCTTATAGAAGTATTTACTTTAACCCAAATGATCTTTCCCTAAATCTAATAAAGTTGTTTTTGTGCTTAAACCTAACCACACCTTTACTAAAGCACTGTCACATTATTAGTTATATAGTTGGCTATTTTTCAAATTTTGAGGTGTTGATTCAGGAGATGTTCCTATGGGTTGAATCACGGGGTTAAAGTGTGATTTGGCAGGTGCGGGAACCCTAGGACCCAGTGTAGCAGTGCAGTGGGGAAAAATGAGTCACCCTGGAATTGTCCAGTGGGATCGGACCTCAGCCATATGAGTGACATACTCCTACATTAAAAGTAAGTGGTATTCCCCTTTAATGGCCATTGTTAACATTATTATCCCAGACTTGACTGCTGTAGCAGGTCACCTAATTCTACTGGAAGCAGCTTTAGCCTTTCTCTCCACCACCAGAGTCCATTACAATCAGGTCTTATCTCCTCTAATATGCTCTGCTGTTAATGAACAATCAGCCCTGTTAATGTCCTGCTAATTAATGGTCCATCAGCCTCTTCGGAGTGGTAATTAAGTGCCAGTTGAGGCGTCTAATTGGCATGGTTCTGATTGGATCGAGTCACGCTTGACCCTCTGGGACACAGGAAGTGAATTATAGCGTTGTCATCGTTGTGGAGAGGACTTTCACAAAGACTGCTGACTTGCTTGTTTAAGAAATAGAACCATCTTGTTAACCTGCATAGAAGTGAAGTGAATGACAGTTTAACTTCAGTGACTCTGTCAGAGGACAAACTGTCAAATCTGAATTAAACAGCAATCAATTGTATAGAAGTCTGTTTGTGTCGACAATTCCTAAATGGCTGATTGAGAGCTGACACAATGGTGTTTTCCAGTACATAAAATCAGCTTTCAGGGTAAAGCACAGCACTGCCAATGCACTGCCACATTAAGAAGCATGAAGAGACAAAATAGTGTAATATTTGACATATTTAATATTAGAAATATATTGTTCAATTTGCATTGATGACACTGATATATTACCACCTCATAAAGTTCTTATGGTGAACATGACAACATACACACAGACACAGAGACACCCTCGTTTTATCTCTGCTTTTGCTGTCCACCAACTCCTTACAGGAATCATTTGCACTTAATGCTCCTCTATGTTTAGAAAATCAAAACATGAGGTGAAAGACACAAAAACTCTCCGTTGATCTGATGGGAACTACAGAATCAAGTGATAATGATCTGTCGGTTTGTCGCTATGACTGAATCCTTTCACATCACATCTAGTTATTTCATTTATTGTAAACACATAAATACTGCTTAGAGCAACTTTAAGAGAAATAAAAATGAAATGTGCTTAAATGTTAGAATGCATAATTTAAAATCCCTTAATGAAGGAGAGAAGAGAGCAGCTTATGGCTATCATGGTTTTAGTACAAACAAGGCTATCAAACAAGCTTCACACATGGCTGATGGTGAGCTCCTTCATTAATTAGTTACAGTTAGCTGAGAAAAAAACATGTTAGAAAATATTTTAAGGCAAACATGAATTCAAAACCAGCTTGAATTGTGAGATAGATTCACATATGGCTGGATGCTGGCTATGAGCTGCCCGCTTAATTAGTTTGACTGTTAAAAAGAACAGAAATAGCCAAAGGTTTAGGGCAAAGTTTAAGGCTAAGTGCAGACTCGATATAATACAAGCTAACAGTGTGAGGTGGCAGTTTTCACTCACATATGGCTGACTGGTTGCTTCAAGCTGTTGGATAATGAGTGAGAAAAAGGTAAAGAGAAAGGGGGAGGGAGGGGTAGGAAAGGGTGGCGGGAGAGAAAGAAAAGAGATGGGAAGGAGAGAGGGGGGAGATGAGGGTGAGGTGATTTTTATAATGAGGGACAGAAGAGACAAACACCTGAGTAGAGAACGAGAGAGAGAGAAGGTTGGAGGCAAATAAAGACTCCATTTGGCAGCTACTGTATACACACACACACACACACACACACACACACACTAGCACTCACACACACACACACACACACACACACTGATGCAGAGTATACTGGTTGCTTGGAGCAGCTTGGGATAATAAGAAACACAATAAGGTGGTTTTTATAATGAGAAACAACAGCTGAACCACCGATGGCAGAGAGGAGAGTGTTGAGGGTTGCAGGCAATGGACAGCTCCACTTACTGTACAAAACAAGGTTCTGCATGGAAACAGAAAGTTGCTATATGATACCTATACTTACAGAAAAAGGTATGGAAATGACATGTGTAATGAGTCACTGACAAAAAGGCTGGCAGTTTTATAACCGATAGTTTACTGATGCATCATTTTAACAAACTTCAGAGCCATGTGGAAAAGCTAACAAGACGGAAATATTGTGGGACAATTGAAATCAGTTACACCTTCGTCATTTGAGAGCTGCCGGGGTTCCCCAACTCTGATGTCGCCAGTTATGAACAAGTTATATTTAGAGTCACAGGACCTGTTACTGTCAAGGACACAGAATTTGGGAGTTCAGCAACCTGTGTGGAGTTTATATCCTACAGTGAACACACAAACAAAAACATGATGATATTGAATATTGAAGTTTTGGTACTTTTAGGTCAACCCTGTTTTTACTGTTTTTACTTATAATAAAACACACCAATGATGCATGTACGGTTTTATTTCACGCAGTAAAGCATCTGTTTTCTTTTCTAATTTAATTAATTAATATATACCCATTATTATTTGTATTATTTATTTATTTGTTGAGATATTGCTGTGTGTCGATAGGCTGGAGATTAATGGTGTTCAAACGTTGAAAATATTACAAGAAATACATGTATTTCTGTTATGTGTGAACTTTTAATAATGAAAAAGTAAAGGATAAGAAGGAAACAGTTGGAAGACTAACGCTGCAAGCAAAGAAATGGTAGCCTTGAGTCAATAGACCTTTTCCACAGCAGACATTTTGACTTGTCATTATAGGAAAAGCACAGATGTTACTAATAACATTAACAATGGCTCAGTTCTCAGTTCAAGTGTCCTAATAAGATGTAACAGTGGTACAGTGTGACAGTGAGCCGACTTGAACAGCACCAGGACCCTGAACTAAAGCAGATAAATGGAACTCAGCCATTGTTAATTTTACAATATTTTTACTTTATTTATTTGAAATGTCCCCTGTGAATCTGTAATGGACCTTCATCAAATTCAATTTAATTGTATTAAATGTACAAATTAATTGTGTTGTTGACATTGCAGCAGAGACACATAGCACAGATAGATTATATGTTTAAATAGTGAGATGAAGTAAATGCAGTAAATGTGTGAGTGACAGACAGAATGACAGATATTTTGAGACAAAGAGAGATTTAAACAAGATGCAAGCACAAGCCTATAGTATATACTGAACACTGAGGTGTGTGTGTGTGTGTGTGTGTGTGTGATCAAAGAGCTCTACAGCCTTCTTCTTTTTTTTCTCCCCTGGATAAGCACTTTGTTGTCCTTGGGAGACTGCTGGTGCTTGGCTTCTCGAGCACAGTCGCCAGGCGCTGTTCCACTGAGCCGTGCACGTGAGGTGACCTTCCTTTGCCTCTGGCTCAGTCACGCTTCTGTGCACCACACACACAGACAAACACACACACACACACTTACACAAATACACGCACATACCTTTGCGGCCTCAGGATAACACACTCTGTCCCCTGCAATGTTTCAAACTGACAGACATCCTGTGTTGTTCACTTTAATGGACCAATAGAAACACAAACTACCACATTTACACACATGAACACATACAAAACCACTACACGTTACCTTCCTTCCACAACACACACACGGTCCTACACACACGCATCCATTTCCATCTCCAGGGGCTTTAGCTAGTGCTGGTCACACAGGGGTCCAAATAAAGACAGCCACCTTCCACTGGAGAATCCACACACTCATACAGATTTTACATGAACTGTACGCGCACGCACGCACGCACACACGCACGCACACACACACACACACACACACACACACACACACACACACACACACATCTTAACTCAAAAGAGTGACTTTTTCAGACCTGTATTCGCTGAAAGTACAGTTCAGCACTGTTTAATCTAATGAGGAGAACACCTTGTGCATTACTCACTAGGCAATACTGTCATTTATCATCTGTGCATCTGTACAATATTATCTGTGTTAGATATGTCGCACATCCAAAATTGAGTATTTTTTGAATGACTGTGTTCATTTGTGTGAAAAGTGCAAAAGCTGATTTTGCATATTTATTAGTATGGTACATATGTAGTTTAATTGAATGTAGTAATAAAAAACCCCATTATTGTGGTAGCAAACAGCATTGAGTGTATTAGCAAAGTAATAGTGAGAAGTGTCAGGTTATAGTTGCTGCGCTGCACACCTGAGTGAAGATGATTGGATATTGCTTTAATGAGACAGCTGCTGCCAGTCAGCTAATGCAAGGGTGACTTCAGTGCTCTGCCTGAACTGACACTATTCTTCATTAGCACAGCTTTTAAAGCAAAATGCTCAAATTCCATGTTGGGTTAATGATCAGCATTCAGAGACATGAAAGCAATGAAAAAATGTTTTTATACTACTAATCTGAAACAGCAAATTCTTTTTTGAATGTTTTTAAAGATGTGTGGAACTTTTTTAATGAAGATCCATTACATTCAAGCCCTTGCCAAATGAGCTGTAGCCACGGCGACAGAGCTAGAACAACTAGGAGTATAGTGGAGTGTATAGCGGAAAAACCTAGGAAGTGTCCAAGAAATGTTTCGGATGCTCCAGATACAAAAGAAGCTTAGTGTTCAGAGGACATACTATAGTCTAAATTACACTCTAAAAAAGAAGCACCAGACCAGTTTTAGTTGCCTAAAATCTGACCACAAACAGGCCACATGCAGGACCCTAGTCTCTAGTGTCAAAGTCCTATGATTTGTACAGCTACCATCCACCCTGACCATCTCTGTACAACTTTCGTGTGATACTAGAAAAACAAATGAACATAATTCTTCCAGCAAATACATTTCCTGCAAAATGCATTTGGCTAAACCCTATAAGAGTAATTTCTGGGAGACATGGTTGAGCAGTGCTACAGATCATACGGGTGCAGCTCTGTTACAACATTTTATGACAGCCGTGATAAAAGTGTTGCAGGGTGTGAGGGTTGTTCTTTCAGCCCAGATGTTGACCTCGCTGTAGAGCCTCAGAGCTGCTGTGAACATGGGCAGAAAATCACCCTGGGTGTTACCATGGTTATCAGGTCTGTACTGACAGATGCTCATTAGAACAAACAAGCACACATGCACGCGCACAAACAAGCACACACACACGCAGAGCCACTAACTTGATGGTTTCCTCACTTCAGTGGTTCAGCCTTCTCTCTGTCTTTGAGAGTTAGGTCTCTTGTAGCTGTTCAGATGAGAATGAGGAATCACTCATGCCTTTAAGAGCACACATTTTCATCTTAAAACCCAATTGATTAAGGATTTATACTTCCTGCTAAAAACAAAAAAATAATAAAATGTGAATGCCAAGCTGTCTTTTGACAAAGTGTGACATGGACAGTGTGTGGAGAATAAGTCTAAACTGTTTTTTGAGTTTGATGTTTGGTTTGATGTTTATTTTGTGATTATTACCAGAAATTTACAACCAATAATCAGACAGGGTGTTTGTAGAACCACCTCTTTAACTCTCACACCCACAACTCACAACTGTGGCTCCCAGAAGAAGAGTTCAGTAATTTGACACATATTGTTTGCTTTCTGCGTCGTTAATTCATTTTTCATACTTTTGATTCACACTTTTCAACAACGCTTCTCCTGCTGAAATTGTTGGTTTAATTGTGATATAAATATGTCCCGGAGGAATATTTGTGCTTATTTTCATATTATTTCTTTGGTAAAATGTGTTATGTTTTGTTACAATTGGTGCTGCAATGTCCCAGTTTTTCTCCATGGAGATTATAAAAGTTTAATCTTCTCTTCTGTAACTGACCTTGTATTCTAGGTTAAAGAGATATAAGCATTTTTTTCTTTGTACAGTATACAAGACATAGGTTGTTGTTTTTTTCTAAAAAGCACAATTTTAGTCAAGTACTTCATTTGTTCTAAATTTACAGGCTCTTTACAACACAATAGCAACAGTGAGCACAGAGGAAGACATGAGCATTATTCTCCACAGAGGCAGATATATTTATTCATAGATTCACTTCATCAATGTTTAATGTGATAAGGATTTTCGGCTATCATCTTATGACTGAATGTGACTATAAATATTCTTCAGACTTTTGATCCAGTCTGTGCATCTTCACAATACACCTGAGTTTCATTATTCTCCATTTAAAAGATACCAGCAGGTCATAAATGTACAGTGCATTAGCATACAATAGTGGAAATGAGCAGGCAGACAGGTGTTAATGATCCTCTAAGGACTCTGATATTTATTCATGGATTCACTTCAGCCTAATGCTGTTCCTATATCCAAATGCACCATGATCGCTCACCCAATTTTCACTGTGTTTTGATGTACCTTTACTGTATATCAGGCAAAGCACGCAGACAGAAAGTGTCATATTAAATCCTCATCATCGTTTTAGAATTGAGGCTTCTTGCTTTATTGTACAGATGTATTTATGTGCAGAAAAACATGAAGAACATGGTGATTTTTGTTGAGACTAAGATATTGATAGATTCAGTTCATCACTGATCTCCTGAATATAATAATATTTCCCACCATGAAGAATTACAACTTTTAACTGTTCCATTTTATACAAGGTGTGTTTATCTTTCACTTTATGTAATATTTGAATTATAATTTTTTTAAACTTCAGAGCAAGACAAAACTCATAGATTGTGATCTATGAATAATTATAAATGGGACTGTTTCTACAGCTTTAGATAGAAAGAGAAAGACACTCTATCTTGTGTTTTTCTTTTTAGACTTGTCTGAAATTTAGTGCTTAGTCAATCAAGCAAGTTCACTATAAACTATTCCTTATTTAAAGCAAAAGCCTTGGGGAGGATTTTTAAATTGAGTGATTGTCTTCTTCTGGGATTCTCTCAAGTTTTTATTTTTTCTGTTTTAATTAATTAGAGGTAAACACACTTTTGGTATACAGTAGATTCAAAAGGAGATAGACAATAATAAATTGTCAGATGTATAATAAGCACAAGAAGGACAGTTGAAAATAAAAGATTAATATACAGTATCTCTAGTTCAGAATAAAATCCACAAAGAGACAAAAGAGAGACAACAAGGATGAAATGATTTAGTGTGACTTAAATTGATCTATAAATTCCATTAAATGAAAATTAAAAGACATAAAATATGCCAAGCGAGCTACAGAGATTTAACACTTTTCAGTGTTTTTAATAGTGGCTCACGTAGCTTCATTGTACAGTAGCACAGTAAGCAGACAGACGGGTGTAAATAATCCTCTGCGGCCTGCCATTTTTATTCATAGATTCAGTTTACTCCAATTTTGCCGGCTCATTGTTGTGTCTGTTGCAGGCCCCTCCCTGGCGGCAGCGTAGCTCATGAATATCAATGGTGTAAATCTGCATAATTAGATGCAGTGTTATCATAATAATAAAGGCCTACAGTATATTGTATCTCTAAAAGGATCCTAGACCTCAGATCAAATCTTTGAGCTTTGACCCAGAAAAGAACAAAGATGACTGTATTGCCAAGATCCCTCTTTGGATCTGCAGCTGTGGGCAACGAGAGGCGCAGACGCACGAAACTTTATTGTCTCTGTACGCAGGACACAAAATTGTCTTTGAGCTGAGCTTTTCTCTAAAATGTTAAAATATACTGTATACATAGTGTGTTACAGAAAAACTGTTGCATGGGGCAGATTGTAATACAATTCTTAGAGTATTTGCTTCAGTAAGAATTTTTTTATACTAATTAACTTCTTTCTTTCTTTCTTTCTTTCTTTCTTTCTTTCTCTGTGCCATCTCCATCACTATCATTTTGTCTAGGACCCCCCCCCGACCCCTCACACACACACACACACACACACACACACACACATACACACACACTGAAGATAATCGTCTAGCCCAAAGGGGGGGGGGGTTGCTAGATTTGAATCTGGTTTCAAAGTTTCATATTTACTACAGACACATAAAAACACACACACGCAATTGCACTCAAAATCCCAGTCAGACACAGATTCACCCGTGAGCTCGAAAACACAAACATACCTGTATACACACACACAGAACTACAGAAGCAGACACACACATCAGATGCTTCATGTATAAATTAAACACACATGCAGATACACACACGTACACACACACACAATACACACATGTGCAAATAATCCACTTTACCCCCCCTCCCACTCCACTGTCTCCCTCACACAGACATACACACACACACACACACACACACACACACACACACACACACACACACACACACACACACACACACGCTCGCTGGCTGTGTCCTGTGGTCTGTGTGTGCTGATAAGGGTTTAATCCTGATTGGAGCCTCAGTAAAAGGCTTTGTTATGAACACTAAATAGACTGGCCCTCGGCGAGCACACTGGGACACTGCTGATAACATATACACACGTGCACGGACACACGCAAAATGGACGTATACAAACACACATATGCACACGTTTACATATATAACCACAATGCAGAGACACTCAGGCTCCACGCATAGATCTACAAATTCACGTACACACTCACACACAAACATGAATGTGCTGTAAATGCATGCCTGCAGACACACACAGACACATACACACACACACACACTCACACTCCATAAAATCTCTCCATAAAATCGTGTGCATGCACGTGTGTCTGTATGTAAATGTGTGTGCGAGGAGTTTATCAGTGGTTTGATAAAGCTCTGGAGAGTGGTAAGTGTTGGCAGACTCCAGACTGAATACGCTGTAAATAGACTACTAATAGAGAGAGAGATTAGAAGAGTGGAGGAGAGGACAGTAGAGGAGAGATATGAAAGAGAAGAGGAGGAAGAAGGAGATGAGAGAGGAATAGTAATGTCAGCAGAGCCACATTCTACCTCCGCATTTGGCCGAACACGAGAGGAACCTCTCCCGTGTCACACCTGTGGCAGCAAAGTTAAACTTACTGGAGCTTTCAGAAGTGTGATGGTTAAACCCTTTCATGCATCTTTTTGTCGTCGCGCCTGGTAGTTGCCCTGCTCATAGGTCCAAAGCACAGAGCTGGCAAACATCTCAGAGCAGTTTATTTTTGCCTGAACACTTTTATCCATGTCCTGCTGCAACCTAACAGCATCTCTCCCTGAAACCTAGGACAACAAGCCAGTTGTCCTAGATATGATATAAGTATCATGATTCATGTTTTAAGAACAAAGATGATGGTTAGCATGCACAGTAATAGATAGTATACTATGATAAATGAGTAATTGAAAAAAACAAACGAGGAATAGAACTTTTTTTTCTTGCTCCACACCTCTCGCACTCAGGGGGTGTGGTCTAGTAGTCTAAGGCTTTTGTTGCAAAATCTTTGTGATTTGATATCGAGTATTTTAACAGCAGTGTCAGAATGATTAACATTGACTGATACTATTAAACCTGGATAATATGCTATAGTGTTGGGGAGGGCAAAGCCTCTGTCAGACACAAAGGGTTCAGCGCCAGCCTGATATCTTTGATCACAGACCCCCAGTTATTCCTCCTTGTGCTGCTTCTCTTTCCCTCAATTGACTGTCCAGTCAGTTAATCAGTAGGTCTAGTCCCTTCCTGAGGTCACCGTGGCTGTGTGACATCTGCTCTTGACCTTTCATCAATGACCTCTCTCCTGCCCAGGCGTCATTAGATGTATCCCAGTATCATTACAACTGTCCCAAGAGGTCAAACCTGAGGTCAAGGCTGCTCCTGGAGGGTCAGAGGTGAAAGGTCACTGCTCTGTCATCAATAACAAACAGGGTGTAAGGTCTATTGTTGTCTACAAGTAGTGACAGGTAGAGATGGAGGGGTCTGGTCCCACAGAGGCACATCAGTAGCTCAGCTTCTGTTTGTTTGCGTGTGACAGTTTTTTTAAATGCAGAATACATTATGCACTACAGCTGCACTATGTGTTGCCCTTTTACTGTTGAATCCACTCACTTAAGATGAATGTTTGCTTTGTGGAGTTCAGTCAGATGTGGTAGCTTTTTCAGGCCATGCATACAGGCTTTGCAGATTCAGTCCACAGGTTTCTTGTTTTGCACAGGCTCACGCAAACACACACATACAGTATACACCTGGGTAAATACACATCTTTACTGTCTGGATCACTTGCTTTCACTGCCTCATATCCTCCATGAATAATCCTGTTTCTTCTTATTTTTTGGCATCCCATCCATCGAACACAAATCTTTTCAAAAATGTTCCTCAAGATGAATAATTCTGAAAAAGCTGATTTTGCCTTTTTTATGTGGCTGGAGAAACAGGGTTTTTCAAATATGCTGACGTATGAGTGTCATTTAATCTGAGGTGACTGATTATCATGTGATCCACGGTCCAACCACACATCCAAAATGGCTCTTTGGCGCAATCTGTTCTTCATGTTCGCTCCTTAAACAACAAACAAAGCTTGAGAAAGCGCAGAAAGCTGCTAGCATGCAGATGGTGTATGGTTGCTGGCTAAAGTGGCCCGTACATACCCAACAAGAAGAAGAGTGTTTTTCTGCTGTCTTGAAGTTTCTTTGTAGACGACAAACTTTTTCAGAAAAAAAAAAAAAAACTAAAACCATTTGCGCGGTTGGAAAACTTTTGAGTGGCGTTTTCAAATTGTGGACATGGCCTCTATCACCTCCCTGCTTGTCACAATCCCTGCTTTGTTTGTTTTTCTTTTCTTTCTCATTCAACTTTTTCCTCTGTTTCATTCTCACCTTCATTTCCTCATCTCCTTCTACCGCCTGTGATTCTGACCCCCCTTCGCCTTCCCATCTCACCCCTCCCTCTGTGTAACCTTGCAGGGTAAAGCTCCATTGACATCTGCTTCATAAGTATTCAGGAGTCAGCGCCTTTGACATTAATCAGGCTACAGTACATTATCTCCCCACTCCTCTCCTGTCCCCCTCTCCCCCCTTTTTTTTGCCTCCTGGTCTTCCTCTCATCCCTATCGCCCCTCTTTCACCTCTCTTTTCTCCCCTCCGCTGCCTGTCTTTACCCCCCTTTCTCTCCTCCACCCCCTTTGTTCTTCCTCCCCTCCTATCATGCTTCTCAGCTCTCCATCCACTGTTTTCTTATCATGGTGTGATAACCAGAAGAGAAAAGGGCATTATTAAGTATGTATGTTGCCTACCTGAACGTCTTGCTATCGAGATACATTGTCTATCTGTTTATCTGCCAGTCATACGAGTGAGACAGCAACTTTAATATAGCACTTACAGTATGAAGAGATAAAAAAAAAAATGAAACTGTGTTTGACCAAACAGAGGGCAAGAGAAAGAGCAGAAGTCCAGACAAGCAAATATTTATCTTAATTTTGGTTTTAGTTTGACTGGACTGAGATGTCTTTGGTTTGTCTTAATCTCCAGCTGCCAGACTATGTCCATATGATAGACTGTAATAGTTTGGTGCAGAGTGTACCCTGCCTCTTGCTCAGCACATGCTGGGATAGGTTCCAGACCCCCTCGACCCTGAACAGGATAAGCGAGTACAGAAAATAGATGGATGGCTGGATCTCCCTACTACATCTTTGCTGCACCAATATGGGAGAAATGTATGACAGAACCTACCATCATTTTTCTACGGAAGAGAGAAACCGTCTGGGTTGTTGAATTTTGCCAGAACGGGCAAAACTAAAACTTAGATCAAATTAAACTAAACTGGCTCTTTTAGGAAATGTTTCCAAAGCTAAAATGATGTAGACAAAATTTTTGCAGAGACGACACAGCCAACCAAGCAGGCTGTCCCACATGGGCATTCACACCAAAAACAGTGTTATGCAAGCAGCTGTGATCTAGTCAGAAGGACCAGTTAAAGTAATAGACCAACGAGTTTGAAGCCTTATCAGATATAAAAACACTGCGTAGTAGTTTATAATACTATGAAAGAGGATTTACGACCCTGGAGGTTTATCACATTGATTTTTCATGTTATCCTCCTCCTCAACGATTGTATTGCAAATGAAGAAGTTCCACAATTAATTCATGTTACATGTTACAAGGCAATCTACCATCAGTGTGTTCTTTCACATATTGATTCAGGGACTCGACGGCATTGATGGATGAAGCAACATTTCAAAAGTTGAGCGAGGTTCAGTCCTGCATTATTTTGGCAGAGCTCTCTCTTTGTGCCAGCACTGTATCTTCATTAAAGTATATGAGAGAGCTACGCAGTGCTAACATCAGTTTGAACACAGCCTTGTGGTGGTTTTAATGCAAAGCACAATGGCGAATAGTTTGTGCGAAGCAGACCGCAAAGTGAAGAACAGCACAGAGCTAGGATGCTAAGAACTGCATCAGGATAAAGGAAATCACAAGATGAATTTTCTAAACTGGTATCCTCCTCTTTGCTGATATTTTCTGCTATGCTTGAGATTTTTCTTTTCACTGAAATCCCAGAAAGTAAAGCTACATTTTTTAAAACTACAGTAAAGCTTTTGCTGTCTTCCGCTTCCCAACGCGTCCAGAATCCTATTGGATGCATATGATCTCCTCAAAGGAAAACCTGCTGGAAAATCAGTGTAGTGCATGCTGCTATACAGCTCGCACAGCTGAAAGAACAACAGCTTTTTCCATTGAGAATAATGGCCTTGAGCCGTGTTTCAGCTGTCTACATTAGTATGTAACTCAACTCAAGCACTTGGTTCTCATAGCGGGGGCGACTTCGACAATAATAGAGAACAGATCTGAGAGTGAAAGGAGGAAATAACCATCCATCCACTGAGTCACACAAGGTTTGTCTGAACTCCCATTTTCCAGAGACATTTAAATACTAGAGAAACTCCAAATATTATACAACATAACATCAAGTGGATATTGTACCCATAACAGCTTTTGACCCCCTCTGGCAATGGGAAAATGGCTAATACCAGGACACACACTTTATAGTTTGTACAATAATTCTGTAGTTTGCTTTAGACTGAAGGGAGATGGTCCTAACAATTGTGGTGTGTACATATCATCACCAAAGTAGCTGATGGAGCGACTATCCCAGAAGGAGTAGATTATGGGAGTAGATGAGGACATGCCGAGGTGTATAGCTGTCACAGCGCTCAGATCAGCTTGGAGGTGTGATGTCTGCCTCCGCTGCTAGCTAACAAGGGATTATAAAGCTCCACATAATCCTGGATGGGCGGGCTGGCTCAGGACTCTCACTGTTACCGCATTAGCATTAAGCATTAATAGTGCCCTAGCATTAGTGTTAGCAGCTAATAGTGTCCCAGAATACATTAACAGCTAATAATGCGATGCTGTAAGATTAGCATTAAGTTATAATAATGCCATAGCATGCATTATGAGAGTGTGTTAGAGGATTGGATGCATATGTGTGTGAGTTTGCAATGAACAGAAGTGTACGTTAAGGCCCGTGACTGTTTTGTGTGTGTGTGCGTGTGTGTGTGTGTGTGTGTGTGTGTCTGTGTGTGTGTGTGTGCGTGTGTGTGTGTGTGTAGGTGGTGTGTAGGGACCTGTGTGTTGATGTATGTGGCGGTGGTGTGTGTAGGAGCATGCATTAGCAGATGATGCAGAGAGAGACAATAGAAGGTTACTGAAGACACTGACAGAGGGAGGATGGAGGCTGTACCAGGTGAGGGGTTTAACAGAGTGTGTAGCAGCATGCATTAGTTACAGCAGGCACTGATGCAGCAATCACACACAAACACACACACACACACACACACACACACACATACACACACACACACACACGCACACACACACTCACACTCACAAGGTTATCTGGCAAAGGACATGTCATTTCCTCACATGCTACAAGAAGGTCAACTAAAAAATCTACAAAACTGAACATTAACACATTGGCCTCATAGAACAAGATAATTTGTCAGTGTCTTTGAGAACTGTTATATATGACCACTACAAAAAAGACTTGGATTTTTTGGTGATCAGCCACCACAATGATTTATTTTAAAGGCAGGGGTATGCTTGAATTGATCCAGTCTACGAAACTTGTCGTCAGATCATGTATAAGGTAGAATCAGTTACAGTCGTTCAAGTAACGGCATAAGGGTGCACAGTTTCCGATAGTTCTTCATTTATAATGTTGCACTTGTTTACATACATGAAGAGTGAAAAAAGAAAGCTTGAGAGAATCTGCACCCCCGGCCAACTGTGAGAGATTGCACAGTTAGCATGAAATACTTGGACAGGAAAAAAATCATGGTTTAGGTGAAATAAAAAAATGGACTGGGTTAGAATTATGAAATGATCACATTCATCTTAAAAAAAATCAACAACAAAACAGCCATGACTGTGGGTGAAAAATGGAAAAAAGAACACCGACCGTTATGTTTGCAAGTTATGTTAACCCCTCCTTTCACCCTGGCCTCTACACTACGAGGTTTTGTGGCTCTATAACAAATTCATGCCTCTTCCACTACTTTAGCATCTGTGTTTAGCAGAATGCTGTAGAAATACAGAGAGGTGGAGCTGGTAAAATCTGTGGGTAATGAACTCTAGACTCTGTCAATAAGGAAGAAGAGGGGCTGGAGCACAGACAATAAAAAGAGGAAGAAGCAACAGAGAAAAGGAGAAAATAATAGGAATAAAAGCTGAAAGAGAGAAATAGACAAAGAGGAGCAATGCAGACAAAAATGCAGAAGGGGGGAGGTATAATCATGCAGCAATTCAGCTGAGCCATTATCGGGCTGCAGGTTGTTCGGTTCTTTACAGAGTAACAGCAGGGGTTCAAAGGAGCCTCTAAACCACCCACAGATACGCACAGAGGAAGGTCCTGCCAGCTACAGTGCTATCTTTAGCTGCAATTTTTTAAGTGGCATACCACTCAATCTCAGATTTTCTTCCTATGACCCAGGGAAGTAGAATCAGGATTTAGGAGTTTTCAGATTAAACTGTGTATTCCTGAGGAGGCGTTGAGCTGCTAAAGAGGTGGGATTGATGCTAAAGTTTAATATTCTTAAATGATTAAAGGAGAAACAGGCAGAGAGAGACAAAGAGAGAAGGAGACAGAGACAGACTGATTGGTTAATTTTTGGTATCAGATGTTCATGGATAACATATGTTAATTACCGCTGTTAATGTAGCCATAGATTACCACGTTAGATGACACAAGAAGGCTTACAGCTGAGACAAAGGGCAGCCGGGTGTGTGAGTGTGTGTGTCTCACAGTCACCTCCCAAGGTGTTTGGAATCACAGTGCTATTAGAAGTGCATGTAAGTATGTGTGTGCGTATGTGTGTGTGTGTGTGTTTGTGTGTGTGTGTGTGTGTGTGTGTGTGTGTGTGTGTGTGTGTGTGTGTGTGTGTGGTTGGCGCGTGCATGTGTGTGTATGAAAAATCCAGTGTAATTGCCCTGTCCATCCATATCCGCCCACAGCACCATGTGGGACCCCAGCTAAAGTGGCTGCCACTGCTTTAGAAATAGCCGCCTAAATGGCTGGAGGGAGTTGTAAAATACCCCATTGTCTCGATGGTCACATAGCTCGGCCTTAAGGGACCCATTTACTCACTCAATCCAACAAATCAAGGCCACAGAAGTTCTTTCTTTGTGCACATTTGTTGGATTTTCAGCATTGTGGAGAGTTGTAGTTGAAGTTTTTGGAGCGACGTGATTAGAGTTCCCACTCTGTGGCCTTTCATGTAATCCTCAGGAATCCCTAATGTCTGCTCTGCTAAACACGAAGTGTACAGTGTGATTGCATCTGCCTTGTTAAAGGGATATGTTGGCATTTTCAATCTAAGATTGGTTGCTTTCATTCACGGGGCACAATGAGGGAAAACGTCTCCACATTTAAAGTTCATTTATCCCCAGATGTTTACTTTATAGGAAAAAGATACCTATATGTCCATCAGCAGAATGATACATTATAAAAATGTAATTCCTGGCAGTCAAGACATTGATTAAGATTAAGAAAACTTTAATGGGCTAAATATGTCAAATAAATACACTAACTCTGATTGGCACAGTTGCTTTCCTCAGCTAAAGAAGCATTTTTTCCCCTTAGTAACTGTAACTAACAATGAGACAAATTAGGATTAGTAAGAGTCAAATATTTCATCAGAAATTATGAAACAAGGTCATTTATTGTAGGACATCAGAATAATACCTTTCTGTTTTGGATACATGCCTATTACTTGTAAAGTTAGACATCTTCTTTCCACCATACCACTCTCGTGTCTGAGCTGAAGCCATGAGACAATTAGCCTAGCTTAGCACAAAACCTGGGGAAAACAAATAGGTTAGATCTGTCCAAAGATTTAAAAAAAAGCACCAAAACAAACAAAACAAACACCAAAACCGAATTAAGATTATTTCTTTAGCTCTAGTATAGCTCTATTTCCATACTTCACCCACAAATATGAGAGAGGTATCGGTCTCTCATCTAACTCTTGGAAACACAGCAAACAAGTGTATTTCCCAACATGTTAAACCATTTGTTTAAAATACTCTCTAAAGCCTTTCTTTCTCATTAACTTATTCAGATGTACTGTAGTCACAGTCTCTTCGTCTACCACGGCCTTTGTTGTCATCATCTTCCAATATAAATGTTTTTACAATTTTGTTATTCTTTTCCGTTTCTCTCTTTCTTTCCACCAATTGCCCCGGGGGCATAATGAGCGAGTATCACAAAACACTCACAGAAACACACACAAATCCACAGGAACACTTTAATAAGTGAAGCCTCACTGCGGCTCTCAGACTAGGTTTGTGTGTTCAATATTTGCATAAGAGCAGAAGTATGTGTGTCTTTGCCTATAATGTGGATCATTATGCATTTTGCTGAACATCAGCGCACACTCACCCTCTATCAGGAGTAATTAATCAAATCCTGTCACCAATCTGTAATCATTTACATCTCCGCTACTTACTATATGTCTGTCTGGCAGTTTGAATGTGTGTTTGTGGGTGTGTGTTTGGTGTGTATGTGTGTGTGTGTATGTGTGTGTGTGTTTTTGTGTGTGTGTGTGTGTGTGTGTGTGTGAGAGAGAGAGAGAGTCACCTACACCATCTGGAGTATAGGAGAGTGTGCACGAGCATGTTGCGACACAGAGGGGGTCCTCCGAAAACACAGACACATTCTAACATCCCCCTCAAGCAACAACACACACTCACGTTAGCACAGCTATCTTTGTGGGGACCCGTCATTGACATTATGCATTCCCTGGCCCTTAACTCTAACCTTAACCATCGCAACTAAATGCCTAACCTCAAGCCCTACCCAATCTCTAACCTATAACTTATTCTAATTCTAACCCTAAAAACCAAGTCCTATCTCTCAAACAGTCTTGTAAGGTCCAGCATTTAGGTCCCCATGAAGCAACACGGACCCCACAAGTATAGTGGACCCCGAGGAACACACACACACACACACACAAACACAAACACACACACACACACACACACACACACACACACACACACACACACACACACACACACACACACAGATTTATTTGTTCATTACTAACCATAATCATAGCTTACATCTCACACCTGTGTTCTCAGCTCTGTTACATGCTTGGGTGTGTGTGTCAATGTACAGTATGTGCACTTTGTGGTTTTTGTAACACACAACTGCTTAATCTATTTTTTCATTGTTTTTTTATTTTTCTATTTTTCTTTCACTTTTGGCCTTTATTCAATAGTTGAGAGACAGGCATGAAACTGTGATGACATGCAAGAAAGGTCTGAAACCAGGGGAGTCATGGTTATATTTACATCCCTTAGACCACTAGACCATACAGACACTGCTGAAAAATGTATTTTTATAGTAATAATATAATAACAAGCTGAATATGATCAGTTGTCTGCTGTCAGAGTGGCCTTTAGTCAGACTAAAGCAAACATTTTATGAACAAGGCGATAAATTGGGTAAATTAATAGCAAGACAGATTAAACAATAAGACACTGAAACATCAATCACAACCATTATATCCAATGGTGATGTTGTTGTGGATCGTACAGAAATTAATAATGCCTTTACATACTATTGTACACAATTATATGATACAAAAAATAAAATTATTTACAAAACCTTAATAGGTTCTTAGATGAACTACCTACACCACATATCCCAAATGAATAAAGAAGATCTGGAACTAGAAATTAATAAAGAAGAAATTGGGCATGCTATTGATAACCTACGTCAATTTTATTTATATAGCCCAAAATCACAGGTTTATCACAAATCTGTTTTGAAGTGCTTAACATTTTACCCTCTCTCCGTAGACCCATGGTCAAATCAATCCAATCATACAATCATCATACAATTTTTCTTTTCCTCTGGCATTTGAAAGCCCTCTGACAACAGTATCTTCACAGACAAACAAAAAGTTAATGGATGTCTGGCAGTATGCGCAGGATCATGAAAAAAATTGTAATTCACAGGAGCTGTACAGACACTGAAAGTTTGCTCAGCGGTACTCACAGAGATCTGAGGTCTTGAAAGAGATGCCAGCATGCCTTTAATTTAGTGAAGTCCCAAGGCAAGAGAGGGCTTAGCTTATAGAAGGACACAGTCTGAGGCAGCATAGACACTCGAGGACAATAACCTTGATCATGAGAGCACTTCAGAATTCATCACGGCTTGGAAGTGTGATTTATGTTTGAAAGAACATTTTTCAGGACGTACAAAGAAACACAGGAGGATGCACCAGTGGCAGCCTAGAGGCAGGGGTTCCCTTGTACACTCAGTAATGACATTACTATAATCCAGAGACTTGTTCAGGAGCACTTTCAAGAGAAAGGGCCACAGCTGGGATGTTTGCTTTTAAAATCAATACCAGATCCGACTTATACTGGGAGGTGAAACAGATGCTTATACTTTAAGGATGACTAGTGAGATGACTGTGATGAGAGCCTGATACATGCAGAAGGCCAGACAAGTAGACATCCATAGTCAGGGTATGAATAGAGTCACAAAGGGCATAGAAACACTAAATTGTGCATTGATGGAGTTATTAAATTAATTCACATAAATTAAATGACTCTTGATAGCATTTTACCAGTTGTAGCTGAACAAGAAACATAAGTAATCAGTTCTTATACATGCTGATCTTGACCTTAGTTAATGCACAGTATCACATTCTCCTCTTTGCTGGGCAATAATGGACTGCAAATGTGCGTGTATGTGTGGTTGGGGGTGGGGGGGTTGCCTTTCGTCATCTACATGAAAATGAGAGGGGCACCACATTGTTCCTCCTGAAAAAGCATACACACGCACATTCAGACCCACACACACAAACAGATTGGTTTCAATGTGTTCATGAGTGAGTGTGTTTTTGTGTATGTGCGCACGTGCTCATGTGTGAATATAGCATTTTCCACACTATTGTTTACATGTTAATCCCACAATTTCCATTCACCAAACCTCCTTAAACCTCCACATGGGTTGAGTGTGTTTGTGTGTGTGTGTGTGTGTGTGTGTGTGTGGTTCAGAGCAGAAGGTCTATGTATGTCTTGCCATTGTGTTTGACCCCCTGTAGTCTCTCAATTATACCAGTGATCCTGCTGAAGGCAATCCACTCATTTAAATACGATGAAACTGATATTAAAGAAATAATAAACCAGTTAGCCATTCATATAATTTTTTCAGTAGTCTGAAGCAACAAAGGCAATATATCATATCCAATCGTTGATCCTTTTAGGTCTTTGGTTATAGTACTTTATATAATATCATAAAATTGATGAGACGACAAGAATCTCCAAGTTCTAAAATCCTTAATTTGAATACCTGCCTGTTTTTAAACAACATTTGTGACTTACACAGCATACACTATATCATGGCCAAAGTAAAATTCCAACTCAAAACACAGGCTACACATTTTCTTGTTTAGTGCAAAATGTAGTAAAATGCATCAGGTTTTACAAACGCAAACCCTGGTAGAATTCACTGTAACAAAAGCAACACCATGTCTAAAATTGAGGCAACAGATTACAAGTAATATCATTAATAAAAAACTAGTTTTGATATTGACTTAATATAATTTAATGAGTCCCTTTATAGTTATCCATATAATATAATCAGATTCAAATAAAAAATAGTTCAAACTAGTTAAAACCTAAACAAAATATTGAGTTGATATGAAAAACCGAAACTTCTTAATACAAATAAAAAAATATTTAATTCTACATATGAATTAATAATATTCATACACATTAATCAGATCAGTTCATTGATTAGATTTTATTCAATGCATCAATTAATAAATTATGAATGAATGACTCAAGTGTTAATGAAGAACCATCTCACTAAAAACAATACATTTCAGCAAACCATAAAATGGTATAGTCCAAGTAACAGTTTCCTGGTGAAAACAAAACAAGTTTCCTTCCTTAGTCAACCAGCCAACATGAGTATTTGCGAGAGGGGCAAAATAATATAAAATCAAGCCATTGCATATCCCACAACTGCACACGCCTTCAGATCAACCCTCAGCTGACTCACTCATGGACTGTAGGTGGACAGCGTTCGTCCAATCACAAAGCACATAGACAGTGCTTGTCTTGATCTATACATGATGCACCTGAATGCAGATTTCTCATGTTGTCGGCATCTTGTGTAATCTGGTTATTTTATGTAAATCAAGTTCAAATACAGTTAAGCCAACCTGTTGGTTAAACAGTGATATTATTATAACACAATCACTGAATACAGAGGTGACGACACACAATTGTAGCCCCCATTCAGCTTAATGATACAGGAAGTAAACTGGCTACATCAAGCACAAGGTGTGTGCCTGGCTTTTCATTTTTAATAGAAATCTTGTCACTAAAGGAAACATTAAACAGAACAGTCTTTTTATGAGGAATATTATTATTAGGAACAGGATTTATGAGGAAGGCAGACAGGTGCACTGCAGCACGTGGGCCGAAGAAAAACAAAGAAGTAGAGACATGTCGAGAAAGACAAGATGCAGGACTCTGTGCTCTTTGGAAACACGAAGGTCAGATTTAAGTGACTGGTAGAATTTAGTGATCTGTAGTGGAACTGCCATCCGGACTAGAGATAGTTTTTTCTTGTGCTGTTGGCTGAAGGTGAGTCTCGCAACACTGACATAAAAAGATAAATGAAAAATATCCCATGTTTATTCATCCGGTTTTAGACTGGTTGACTCAGTGCTGTGCCTGTGGCAGATCTATAAATTCTCACATCCTGACTTATTTTTCTCTCATCAACTTTACTTCACACTACACTCAAGTAAACTTTTATGAGTGGAGCTGAATGAAGTCTGATTGTGTTGTGCATAAACTGTAACTGGATCAAACACATTAACAATATACATGTTGCAAATAACAGATTTAAAACTGAGCAGGAAAACAACAAGAGGGTAAACATGGGTGCTTTCATCCCAGTGACCAAGTGCCCATATTGGATGTTTCTGCACCTCACAATTTTATGTCCAGGGCCAGTATTAAGTGTCAGATCACGAAGCACTGTAGCACGAAGAAGGGTAGCACTTCTGAATTTTATGATTGGACTTTTATGGAGGTCAAAGTTCACATCCCATCACAAGCCTGCAATTTAAATAACCTTGTCATGCAGAATCGTCCAATAACAATGGTCTTGTCTGGTGATAGGTCTGATACTTAACTTTACATATACATATATCATTCCATATAGGAAGCAGTTTTATGGTTGCATTGAGCGATGGATCAAATAATGATAACGGGTATTTTATGCAGGATCAGCAGGATACTGTCCAAAAGATTCCTCCCGCAGTTCTGATGATGTTTAGTTCTTCAAAATGGTTCAAGACTTAAAGTAATGTAGTGAAATACTAACCTACCTTTTCTTTGCCATCATCATCTTCGTCTCATGGATCTTTGTATTTCAAGGTCCTATTAATTGGAAAACTCCCAGATCCTAACTGGATTCTTAATTAGTGCTTTAATAAAGGCAGGTGCACTGGTAAGGTCAACCAATTACAGTATATTAGACAGGACTAGCATCAGTAGATGAATATTCGCTATGTTGCCTGCCACAGGCGCCTAATTAGAATCATCGAAATATAGGCCGTTTCTGGCAAAATTAAAAGTCCCAGTTATTTCTAAGTGCTCTTTTCATTACTAATATTCTCTTCATCAGAAGTTGCATGAGCAACTCACAGTAAAAAATTATACTGAGGTTGTTTGCACTCTGAACTGCTAACATCAAATAGTCCATAAGATGTGAAGAGTGTAGGGATCCATATCTCAAGTGGCTGAAAAACTTATTTTTTTTTCATCTACAATACCAGATGCAACAGTGGCTGATTATTTGAATTGCTGTCAAAAAGGTAATAAATGTCCAGTACATTAATCCACACAATATTTGCATTACATCAAAACCTGACTAACACACGAAGTGACTCAGTGCCAAAAGTGCTATGGAGGTGTTGTTAATGTCTTGATTTCGGGCACGCAATGTGATATAAACTTAACATTTTAAGTTGGTCAGTAACAACAAAGACTGATGTTAATACATCACATAAATTTTGTTATTCATACTGTTTCAATACTATACAATCAAGTGTACAGAGTGTAAAAATGAAAGTGATATAGATAAAGGAGAAGAATAGATTTTCAAGCTGCTAAGAAAGGAGAGGGGAGACGAAAATCAAAGAACATTAGCATAGCCGCTCTTTGTCTCCAGTCTGTCTCTTTACCCTCTGTATCTAATGAGTAACCAATGGTCTGCCAGACAGAGATAAGGTGTGTGTGTGCATGTGTGTGTGTGTGTGTGTGTCTAGTCCCACTGTTGGCCTGTCTCTCCCTATGGACTGCAGCGTGACAGTTAGATGGATGTTCCCCTCAAACACCAGCTGATTTCTACACACAGTCAAAACATACGATGACTGAACAGAGCTGAATGACCATGTGTCAGAACATGTGGTGCCATTTCATTGTTGTGTTTTGTCCTGTGTAAACAAATATATACAGTAGATGACAATGTAAAGTTGTCTGCTTTGAACCCGTCCTGGTCTGACATTTGGCGAGGTCTACAAATAAGATCTCCGGAACAGGGATGTTTTTATCCTCGAAAGCAGGAGATGTGCAACTGGGGAACTATATTTTTTGGACCATATCAGCACACTGTTCCGCTCTTTAAAAGATGAGGTTAAAAGCTTCTGAAAATCCTGACTCAACCTCATAACTGAATACTTTGACCTTTCTGGACTGTTTAAGCAATGAGGAAATACAGATCAAGAGGACAAAAGGAAAAAATTGAGAAGTACAGGGTTAAGTGTATATTTTGTCACACAAAATGGAATTACTTCGCATGTATGTCTTAACTGCAATCTGTTTTGCAAAAGTTTGTTTTGGCTGAGGTAAGTATTGAAAATGTTGGCCTTTCTGAAGCTTGAATCTGTGCTCTGATGTGAACAGTTGGCCAATTAGACACAAAAATCAATGATTGAACTTCGAATATAAGTGAAAATAAACACTTCATCTAAAGTCAACATTATTAGGGAGCAAACTTCTTTCAAAGAAAAGTCGAAAGTGATGAACTGCCCCTTGTAACTAAACTTACTGAATGTTGTGACTGGACAACAGATCGTAATTACCAAAAGAGCTTCTCCACACCAACAAGGATTTCTTCCTCTACATATGGTGTTCCATCTGGAAACTCTGAAATGGGAGACAACTAGTTATGTAGCTCTCCAAATTATTCTTAAGTTGTGAGCTCCTTGTGCAACTTTACAAAGTTTAAACAGCAGGTTTTTTTTTATCATGCATGACATGATGACTTCAGTGCATATGTGAGCCGCTGTAGACCAGTTCATGTCAGTACTATTTATATAACGCGATTATATAACGCTATTTTACAATATGAATATTAGTTCTTATTGAGTGCGGTAATATCATATACTGCTTTCTCTCATATACTCATTTAGCTATCTATTATATATATATATATATATATATTTAGACATACAGTAAATAATTTATAGATGTGTTGTACATGCATTAGTTTCGTTTTAATACTTCTGTCATAATTTGCTGCTGCAATATTCCCTTTTAAGTCATGCAGTTAAACAATATTAAAATGTTCTATTAATGTTATCAATTGTGTATATTCATTTTCTTTCTTTGATATTTCCTTGTGCTTCTTTCTCCATTTGTGGCTGCAGAATAACATCCCACAAGAATATGGTAAACTGATGCATGTAGCAATTTTAAGCATCCGAATATAATTATCAAATGACTTTTGATACGTTCGTATACGGCTGAAATGCTTCCAGCCTCCATCTCAGGCTGATTGTAATGCTGATGTTTGTCAAATTTGATATGTCTCTTGTTGATTCAAAAGACAACTTCTTCATTCAAAGGATTCTATTTCTTGTTGTATTGAAACTAAGGTCTTTATTGGGAAAACATCCCTCCTTTTAAAGCCCTTATGTTGCTTTGTCCAATAAAGAACTCCATTTACACAAATGACATTTTTTTGTCTATATTTTATATCATCTGAATTTTATACATTCATCTTCACTGGGCTTTAAAAGATTAAACAGAGCACTTAAAAAGTTTGTATTTTTAAATATAATCTCTCTGGCTGCTATCTACTGTAGATAAGAATCCTTTCTTCTTAGATTTGCATGGCAGGAAGCCAGATGCAGCACAGATGACCTTTACAAGTTAAACTTCGATGTAACTTTTGACAATAATTGAAGTCTTATTTTGGAGCTATGGACACAGCTTTATTTATAGGACGGCCATAATATAATGGTATAAACGTGTGGAAAAAGAGTAATTTTTTATTTACATGGAAACTGTCACAGGAAAGTTCTGACACATTGTTGATTTCCAAAACATTGTCTCTCTTTTCTCATCATGACATAATTTATGAAGGTCCTGGCTCCCATCTTGTAGCGTTGGAAAAAATGTTATCAGATATGTATTACAACAAGAATGAAGAAGTAATATGTGCAAATTCTTTTTTTTGTTTCTTGTGCTCTGTGTCAAGATGAAATTCAAGCAAAACTCAACAGTGGTTCAGATTAATAGCCATGTGCAGCAGAGCAGGCGGCACGGCTCAGAGCCAACTGTCCCTTCTGCTCATACGGACAGGGCCAACAGCCAATTAAAGCCCTTGTTCAGGTCTTCGGCCAATTAGAGCCATCGGTCAGAGCACTGGGCAAGTATGAAGTATTGGTCAGCGCTTTTAGCCCAAAAGTCCGGTTTGGACTTAACATAGTTAGACTGCTCATTATTCATATTAGCGAATCAGAGCATTTTTTGCTTTCTGCTTTGAACACATAAAGTTTTTTTTGACTTAACATACTGTAAGAAGTGAAAGGATTTACAACCTGTATTTACTTTATTGTTCACTTTGTGACACTGTGGCATGACATTTCTGACACCAACCAGTGAGACTTCATTCTATTACTGACAACAGAGAGGAACATTACAAGCAGATCAGCTGTCTCTCACAAAGAGCACAGTGTCTGTGAGTATCTGTACATGATGGTCATGTTGAACTACCCCTGTTGGCTCATGCTGCCTGGTCCTGTTGTGGACAGGCTCGGGTCGAGGCTTTTAGCCAAAAGAGAAGAGGAGAGCCATCAGTCAGCAGCTTGCGCCAATGAGACCCTCTGCTCTGCAGTCGCAGCCAGACAGAGAGGTCAGGCTGGGGTCAGGTGGTCAAGACTGGGGTCGAATGTCAACAGACTCCCTCAGTGACCAGCAGTAATAAATGCCGCATACACACATGAATACACATACACACTCTAATGACTGGCAACCCTGTCCAACAGTGACCAGTGACTGTGACTAATTCTCTCTGCTGCCCAGACCTTCATTTATCACATGATCTGCACTGATTTCAATGCGCAGCTAGAAAAAAAGCTCCAAACATCTCAATAAAGCACTCAGCACCAAGGTCTTTGTAAGTGTATAAACCCCACAGTATGAGATCTATATGTAATTACTTACATGAACCAAGAACATGCACACCGAAATCAACACAAGATAAAAAAAATGATAAATGGTGATGTACCATAAAGACGAGAGGAGGGAGTTTGGTTTGATGCTAATCTTTTTCTCCCTCCTTCAAGTGGCCTCTCTCAATAACACATCACACATTCAAGCAGCATAAAAGAGCAATCACAGAACAATTTAACCTCTCCTGCTTCTGTGCTCACACTCTGAGAACATGTGACGCCACAGCAGAAGTGGCAGTAACTGCCAATTCACAAAGCTCCCACTCGACGAATTCCTCACAAATGATAACTTTCAGGCCCCCTAGCGATAAAGTAATTTCTCCATCTCTCCTGTCGGTGGTTTGGGGGACAGCAGAGGGCTGTGATAATCTCATAAACAGAAGCTGTGTAGATACGGGCCATCTATTATGACTGGGAACAGTAGCGTAGATAGCAGCATTTATTATCTGAGACAGCAGACAATACATTCTCATTCTGTGATACTACTGCTGACAGACACAGAGTGATCCATCTTCACTGACCGAGCAAAGTGAGAGGAGGGAAGAGAGAAGGAGCGACAGATGGGGAGTGAGAGAGGTGCAGAGAGAGTAAGAGGGGAAGGACAGCAGAGAGACTGAGAGACAGAGAGAGAGGGGGACAAAGTTAGTGTGTGTGTGTTTGTGTGTGTGTGTGTGTGTGTGTGCGTGTGGAGAATGATGTGAGGAGAGGGAGAGTAGAGGAGAATTATTATTGCTCTCTTCTAAATTAGCTGTGCTTCTGTCTGGTGTGGTTATAAACAATCAGATGGACCATAGACACGCACACATAGAGAGAGAGAGAGCGAGCGAGCGAGAGGTTTTTCCACTGGTCGTTGTAGCTGACAGTGGACCAGTTTGCTGTTGCCTGAAGCTACAGCTAAATAAATAAATAGGGAGTTACAGTGGTTTTATAGCCAGGCTGTTATTTTACTGCTAATACTAATAATTCAGTAAAAACCAACTGCCCACCCAGCTTCTGTCTGCTATCCATTCCTACTGCTTTCCTCGACTGCAGCAGCTGTATTTGAAGTGGTACTCATAAAATATTATAGATAATCTGCACATTATTAGCACATTGTGAGTGCATTATGAATATTACTATAGAGTAATCAGTGTGTTACAATAAACGCTGAATAGTCAAATAGTAAGAAAAGTGTACGAAAAGTTAGTATTCAAATGCATCTCAGAGTCCCGGTGACCTTTGGTAAATATGCTCGTTCACTTTCTTTCTGAGAGTTAGATTGATATCACTCTCAGGTCTCTCATATTACGTATGAAGCTAGAAACAGGTTCAGCTTAGTTTAGCATGAAGACTGTAAGAAGGGGGAAACAGATAGCCTGTCCTAAAGTTAAGAATGCACCTGCCAGCACTCTTGTATGTGGTGCAGTTTATCCATTGGTCCAGCACTTCTGTGCAACATCTCCACTGGTTGTGGAGATGGTAGGGACAGCAATACTGCGGGAAGTCACATCCCCTGGCTGTTGTTCACCAAGAAACAAGAGCACAAAACTCAAACACAATTTGTTGTTTTTACATTGTTTATGTTACGATTAAACATATATATCATCTTATAGTGAGATTTAGAGGGTGGACAGAGCCAGGGTAGCTGTTACCCTCTACTTGCAGTCTTTATGCTAAGCTAAGCTAGCCATCTCTAGGCACCAGCTGAGAACCATTGGAAAAAAGAAAATAGATGTATACAGTATATAAAGCAGTTTGCAGTGCAATGTTAGCCCTCCCACTGATGGCAGCTAGCAAAGAATACACTGTAATTTATCTCTGCAGGTTTTCTGGCATCTGTTCATGGTGATGTTATAGGGGACATGAATGTCTTGGCAGCCAACCTACCTGCCTCTTCAGAGACACGGAGCAGAAAGAAAGACAGAAGTAAACAAACAAACGAGCATAAAAAGAAAGGTAATAATAGAGAAGTTGGCAAATAGATGATAAGGAGTGGGACAGAGAGGGGAAGGTGGAACGAGTCCAGGTGATATTTTTATTTGTTTCTCAGATTCCTCCATTAACTCAGAGGTTTGAGCACAGAGACAGTGGACTGAAAAAGAACAGGTATAAACACAGGGAACGCTGTGGCTTATTATCAGTGTGTAATGACAGATGAGAAGAGACGCAATTAGAATGAGCCATATGGATGATCATATGGTCATTTTATAATTAGCACTATTTTAAAATAGAGAACAAGCTTGCATAAAACCAGACAAGAGAATGTGGTGGTTGATTCACAAATAACTTTTAGTCATTTGAGTCAGTAAAAAAACAATACAAAAGAGCGATTTCAGCAGAATTCTTCTTCCTGTTCAGGACCTGGTCTTAATAATCACTCATTATTATTCAGAAAGTTTTCAGACATCTTCTTAAATTGTTTAATTTTCCATATGTTATGAGTAGTCCAACCACCAGTTAACTTCTGCATTCGCACAACAGTGTGCGTGCCCTCACAGATCACACACTATATTCATCTTTAGCATCTAATAAGTCACTTTTAGAGACTCAGTTTCTCAAGTATACAACACACATGTTGCAAATTCATAGTATATGTTCCATTACCAATTACTGTTTAGTTTTTTTAAAAATAAAAAAGCTAATCTAGACACCACAGCAAGTGAGCTGTTTTTGTTTGTAGGGAACAATAAAATCTAATTAACACAATTTATATCACAAGTTATAGATTTTGCAATATGATACCTACAAACCACTGTTTGTAGTTTATCCGTCTTTTTTTTTATTATCAAAATATCACTCCAGCAACAACATACATTTCCAAATTCCATTTTCAATAACATGATATTTGTAGATGTTATCAGTTTTACAGTTAAAAAACATGACAAAAACATGGACTTGCATGTGAAAATGAAAATACAAGATTGATATCAGAACTTTAGACATATGACATACAGGCCTCCTCATTCAAAGAGATTAGAGTCTTCTCATAGTCACAATGAAACCCGAGTGACTCCACATCTCTAAAAGACACTGAACTGTTCACATTCTAGATAAACCATCACAGAAGCAGTGATACTCACATCATCTTTTTCCACTGACCTCCTGAGGGAAAATATGAAACAACCTATACCGGATAGTTTGCATTTTTCACTGCATAAAACATAAACAGAATTTACTTGCAATAGTGTTGCTCCTTTGCGCAGTGGAGCTCCTGCATCTTTGTGATCCATAAAAGGTCACTGCCACACAAAACGCACTACATCTGCGACATTTTCACGTAACACTCTCCAAACACTGCAGGGAAACCCTGGAGACAGACCAGACTGCCTGTGTCCCAGAATTAGAAACAGTCAAGTTCTCACCTCTACAGTTCACCTTCTCATAGCTTTCCACACTTCATTTATGTGAATGTATTTTTCCTTTTACATTTATAAACTGTCAATTCTTTTCACCCTGTGGTTGTACATACAATGGCTGTACATAATGTGTTTGTATTGTGAAACTTGAATCAAATCCACGGTCAAGTTAAATACGGCGGTACAGAGCATTGTGGTGCCTCAGAAGGCTCACGCACAAGCTATCCTGACTGTATTGTTTCATAATAAAAAATAATCTCAGAAAATGGGCAAAGGCCTAACACTTATTTTAAAAAACACATTATTACGAGAATAAAAAAAATATGATCATGTAATGGGTTCATTCAAAGTTCATTTCATGTCTTCATAACAGAAGTGTGTTTGTAAACTGTTTGGCCTCTGGGGGCAAATAAAGTTGATTTAGCAATATTGACAAAACATTAGAACATTTGAACAGTGGTGTGTTAGATCAGTAATGTGTTGTCCTGCTGATGGAACATCAGGCGGCTACTGATGCTACAGCACTGCCTCAGGGGTACATGTAGTACATACAGGCTGTGAGTGTGAGTGTTTGAGCCTGAATTTGTGTCGTGCATGCGCCCTGCAGCGTGTTATGTGTATCTGTAATCATGTGAGGATGTTTATCTGTGTGTGGACATGTGTGTGTGAGTAACTGTGTCTGTGTGTGTGTGAGTAACTGTGTCTGTGTGTGTGTGAGTAACTGTATCTGTGTTTGTGTGTGTGTCTGAGAGACAGATTGCTTGTGTGTGAGATGAAAAAAGAAATCCAAGAAGCAATAGTGGTGTGGATGGAATAAAGGAATGAAACCTCTGATAATATTGGAAACGGTCAGAGATGAAGAGGAGGAGGGAGGGGAGGAAGAGGAAGAGCACTGAGCCTGTGTATCCACTGAGGAGTTTTCTGCACAATGCTGGCTTCCTCTCTATTCTTTCAATAGAGAAACATCTGATTCATTTTACTACCCGCGCTGAGAGCTGTGAATAGTTTATTGTTTAAAACATCGAGTGGAGGACGTTAAACAATATTTTAACAAATGGCAGGGTTGTTGTTTTTCAGTGGTGCTTTGCATTATTATTAGTTAAACCTACAATATTTAATTAAACCTGCGATTTTCTGGGCGCAACAAAGCAAGCTGTGAACAAATCACTGACATATTGTTATCTTTTATGTAAACAATTTCTGTTTTTCTATTTACACATTGAGCAGGCACAGAAGAACATCAGCATTCATTTTAAGTTGTGTTTCTGTCCACCTGATGATTGGAAGCTGAATTTTTACCTCAGTTTTGTTCTCCACCAACTCCTGTATGTGTATTTGGCTCTTTACCTACTAAATGCTCCACTATGTTCACCAGCTAGTGTCTATCTGTGTCTGTCTGCAGTTTGGTGCTGGGGCAGGTATAGTGGACAAAATCAAAACAGAATAGTCTCAGGCTGTAAGAACAAAACAATGAGCTAAAAGTTGAGAATAACTGCAGAGCCAAGTGATAACTCTATGTGGGCTCATCAGTTTGAGGCGTACAGGTAGTAATTTGATCCAGTGTTAATACAAAAAAAAATTAATTATAGAAGCTTTAAGTCCAGAATGTGAAGCCTATTTTTATTCCTGATGAATCTTGAGCTACTGACAGATGAGCCCTGATTTGATATGAAGGGCAAACTCACTCGTGCTGTGTGATCATGTGATCCAGTCCTATAACAAACAAAACCTAAAAACATCAACCTGATGCTGCAGTGACTGCCTTTGTACTGTACCTCAATGCAAGCTAAATAAGTAATGTCAGTTTCAAAGCCAAAGCTTGCATTTGCATACACTGCTGAGACTTTATGTGTGTGTGTGTGTGTGTGTGTGTGTGTGTGTGTGTGTGTGTGTGCGCGCACTGGTATAATGTGCTTCCAAATATTTGATTATTTGTTTCATTTGCTTGATCTAACCTTTTAAGAGTCAGAATGGACAGAAAACAAAAAGAATATGAATTAAATTCCACATCCTTTGATGTGTTGTTACAACTCTCTGGTTAAATTGATGGTCTCTGACCCTTCTCGACAATCTGCCCTCTGAAATCATGGCTGAAATGTTGGAGATTGAGGATAAAGACATAACACCTCGCTTCCCGCTGACAGTATTTCAGTTTATTGTTTTTTCTGACTCTATCGACCAGTTTTTTCTTCTATGCTCCAAAGTCACTGAATAAATGGCCCAATCTGTAAAACAAATAAAAATGTTACCTGGAATGTTTTCATAGCTCTTTTATTTAACTCATCGCTCTGTTTCTCATCTGTCTTTTCATTTTTTCATCTTTCCTTCCCACCTCTTCCCCTCTCTGTGTTTCCGAAATATGTCTCTCTTTATCACATGTGACATCGCAGGAAAGGCCTGTCTGAGGCAGGTAATGATTTTTTTGTTCTTATTTCTGTGCTGAGAGGGATCAGAGTAGTGCTGGTTATCGGGCCATTTATTACCCTGCCAGCTCGCCACTCAGCTGTCTGGGTAAATGCAATCTCTCCTGATTCACACAATTACCCCAAGATAGAGACAGAAAGAGAAATATCTCTCACAATAGCATTGTGGGTCAGAGAGAGTTTAGGGAAATACATAGAGAACGAGGGGAAAGGCTGCTTTGCTGCTTTTCCAACCAGAGCAGCAGTTTGCACAAGGGTTGTTAGTTTGCATAGAGTGAATATGTGTGGTGATGATCCCCTACAACAGAAATAAATGTCAAAGACATTAATCTATACTCTACTTTGCAGACTGTGAAATCTTCTGTTATGGATTCATTATGAACATTACAGAGTTGCATTATACTTTCATAACTGGAGCTCATCAATCCTATATGTCTTCTAGATTCATTTAACTAATGAAGCATTACATTGGTTTTCTAGATCAGGCTGTAAAGACCAAACACTGAGAACGAAAAAAACAACAACAAAAATATGTATGTGTCTCCCACAGTGAGTAATGTAGCATGCTCTCTGAGTCATCCAATGACAGCAATTACAATTCATATTGTATATATAATATTCATTTGTATGAAAACTGATCAGGCTTCCTACAATAGGAGGCAATTTTCCTCTTGCCATATTAAATAAATATATATAGTTAAGATATTGTAACATATTTACAGTTGCAATTCAGTTGCTACATATTCTATATTACACCACCAAAACTGGTTTCTCTTTCTATGTGTTCTGTATTTATATGTAAAGTACTTGATATAGAAACATGGTTCCTGACTGAGCTTGACGGTTCATTCTTTACTGTTGAGTCTGAAGTTGACAAAACACTTCCCACTCAAGGTCCACTTCGCTGGTATCGCATGATACAGTCAAAAGCTCTGTAATGGGTGTAAGTGGCGCTTGAGTGGTGATTGTTTTGTTAACTGCTGTTTCTAAGGCCAGTTATCAAAAGTTAATCACCAATTAGGACAAAAAGTCTTAAAACTGCTCGGAGTAAATGAAAAGTTTAAACACCTACAGTTCAGTGACAACTGAGCAATCTTCAGCTGCTGATGAAGGTGGGTGATACAGTCAAAAGCTCCAGAACAAGTGAGTGGTTTCTGATCTTTAACCTACAGTTGTCCTACAGCAGATCTGATTTTGTTATCTTCTTGAAACTGTAAATGAAAACATCTTAGGCAGCTGACATTATTATTATCATTATTATTTTCCTGATGTAAAGGCAGTTGCAGTATGTATTTTGTATCTCCTCTCCTCTCCTCTCATCTCTTCTTCTCTCCTCTCCTCTGTTTTGGGACACTATCCTGTGCTAATGTACGCTGCATTCTGTTTCACCAGTACAGCGGGAGTCATCAAAAACTGCAAAGAAACAGGCCACATTTCTCCCCTAGCCCAGCACTTCTGCATGTGTCTGCAAGTGTGCATGTGTGCATGAGTGTGTGTGTGTGTGTGTGTGTGTGTGTGTGTGTGTGCGTGTGTGCGTGCCTGATGAGAAGAGCTGCTCAGCAATATTTAGCGTTACTGCGACAGAACAGCTTTAGAACAGAACAGAACAAGGCTCACCTTCAGAAAAGACGAAATGAGAGGCAAAGAGAGGGACAGAGAGAGGGAAAGAGACAGACATATATTCTGACTTTTGATGCTCCTTGATGAAACATTTTGCTTTAAGTAAGAGGAAAAATCTCATGCCAAACACTAAAACTACCTGCATTTCCTCACAAGTGTTCTCACCCCTGAGAGAGAAACAAAGAGAGGTGATAGGAAACTGTAGACATTAGTTAATGAGTCCTCTAAGTCAATGCATGTTAAGTTAATTAAATATGACTCACTGTGTGTGTGTGTGTGTGTGTGTGTGTGTGTGTGTGTGTGTGTGTGTGTGTGTGTGTTTGTGTGTGTGTATGTTGGTTAGGGTGAGGGCTGATGTGTAATAATGAGTCATAACTCTAAAAGCATTACATGCTATTCCAGTGGACTAACAGACATTTGCGTGTGCGTGAATGCATGTGTTCATATTGGGTATAAGACAGGAGGGCCTGCAGCAGCTGCCTGCCTGTCACATGCACCATGCACACACCCACATCCACCTACACACACATGCACACAAATGTGCACAGACCAGCTAGGCAGCGGCTCGGAGTTTGGTGCACAACACATGTGTTGGCCTTCGACGGGCGCTGCATCAATTAGGCCAAACAGGACATCTATCACAGCTAACATCTGAGAAATATCTGAGACACACACACACACACACAAACAGAGCACATAAACATCTCTCCCACATTCCTCTCAAACATGAGTACAATGTATTGTATGTATCAAATCAAGTTTTAAGTACAGAAGAGTAGAGCACATAACACCCTTTACTCCACCCCCTCGATTCAGACACAGAAACCCTCCCTGGAAAAATCCTTTAATAGAGAAACATATGGAAGGGAAGAGATTACTTGTCTTCCGATTTCCTCTATATGTAGTTAAATAAAACATTCTTTAAAAAGTTATGATATCCTTTGTTCACTGAATCATGCTTAAACTTTTTTCAAGCTCTGTAAAATATTGAGTCGATGCTGTGAGGTCTTATGGCATCAATTAAATTAAATACAACTATACTTACCTTTGTAACGACACTTATATGCAGCAGCTCACCATTCTTATTTTTAAAAGCTTCCTTCACTGAAGCTGTTGAAACGTCCGGCTGTATTAAACAAACATGCATCTCACACTTCATCTACAGATTAAATACATAAAATCTTGCAATAATTACTCTCATGGCATGATTCAGACACTGACACATTTACGTTTTGTAGAAGGTGCTGAATGTTATGTCTTTCATTTACCTTTGCTCTTCAGTCATTGTTTGTTACACAGTATAGCTTTGAGAGCTCAGTTTGATGATGATGGACAAAGTAAAATTGACTTTTGTCCACACTATCAGGAGTAAAAGGAAGCAAAACTAAAAATAGAAATAACTGCTCATGTAAAAATTTCCACAATTGCAGTTGACATATTGCAAAAAGCAACATGTCTGTATATGAGAACATTTTACATGTGTGTTTCCTGTCTTACTCAACTCAAACATTGACAAACTGGCTATATTAAATAACACCAGTGGCAATTCTGTATTTATATTGCCGTTCTTTTTGGTATGCTCACATGGCCTGCTGACAAAATAAAAAATCTCCCATGTCTCCCAAAAATAAAGTGTGGTGCTGTTAGCGAAGTGTGAGGATGACACCAACGAGAGAACACCCAGAGCTTTCCACTTTTGGCTGCAGTTCACACTCATGTGCGCTGCAGTGAAATATTGTCCCTTCCATCCCTAGAAATTACTCTCACATCCTCAGTCTGGTACAGACACAGTGAGTGACTCGCTGTCACTTTGGCACTTAGTCATTGTTGGTAGAATATATACAGTAGATCTAATTTTGAAATTGCCAGATGTCAGCGATGAAAAAAATGTCATGCCTTTGTTCAGTCAAAATCAGACGAGTGGTTTCTCAAATATTGTGCATGAATGATAGAATAATTGACGTGTGTGTGTGGACTTGATCAGTTCTTCACTTTGCTCTGAAACACCATCACTGGATGAACATCTACATGTGTGTAGGTATAGGCCTCTGTGTGTGTGTTCTGAGACCTGTGTGTGTGTCAAGTCTGTGTAAACAAGTGTGCATGTTTATTTATGTCCATGTCTCGCTGTTAGGTTGCGTGTGTGTGTGTGCGTGTGTCCACATGGCCTGAAATGATGAAATGTGTTGTTAATGTTGTAGGTTATTTTAGTCTACTGACAGTTGTTGTAGAGGTGGTTGTGCATTGCGTGTCGAGCGTGTGTGCATGAGGGTGTGTGTGTGTGTGTTTAATTGGACCTCCCTGAGCCAGTCTCCAGGTGACGGAACTCATCTGCTCTTCCCCTGATTAAGGACAACAGATGGACTGGTAGCAAAACACACACACACGCACGCACGCATGCACACACACACACACACACACACACACACACACACACACGCACACACACGATTCATCATCAAACACACTGAACACACACATTATACAAATCACGTGGCCTGTAATCAATAGTAAATACACACACACATTTGACTCTTCTGGCCCATAGATATCCATGCATCATACTCAAATGACCCAGATGCTTCAGTTTGTACAATCTACATCATTATCACCTTCCTCATCATCACGGTTAACTACGCAAGTAAAACTCAGTATCAGCCTCATCCTCCTGCAAATCATCCTCATGCTGCCTCTTTAAGTCGACATCGCCACTGTCCTTCTCCGTCTCTTTGACTGACAGAGACAGAGTTCATTTATTTTAGCCAGTGAGGCTAAAAGATTACAAAAAATCTCATTCAGGAAAAATGTGAGCGAAAACTAACTATGTGACTGGCACAGAAATTGCCTTTACTTTTGCCAAATGAGCATTTCACAACGACAGCAACTTTATAAATATTCTTAATTCTTTATTTGTGAGTCATTTCCCACAGAAAAATCAAGCACAAGAACACACAAACACACACTGATGGTCTTTGACCAAAATGTCTCTGAAGCACATAACCGTAGCAGTACCATTTACATAATAGTAATATTACAAGTGCAAATTTTCTTAGAAAGAGACAAACAGAAAATAAGAAATAAGAAACAGAAACAAAACAATCTTTCCTCTCCATGTGCTTGATGTATAATATTGACCCACTGAATGTGATATGATATGATGTCCACACCTTGGAACAAATGTATAGATAAATATTACAAATACAGTAAATTAACATAATTGTGTCATGAAATATTATAAAAGATTAAATATTCTAATAAAATGTTTATATGAAAGATAAATGTATTTATATGTGATGAGATTTCAAAGCTTGTTTAATCTTTGAGGTTATTCATGATGCAGTTCACAGTTGAATGTATTTTATTTTGTCCAACATGCACACAGTCTAATTTCCCACAGATTCTGAGTCATTATCCAAGTTCAGTTTGCTGGTATCAACTTAACAACTCTGCAGCTCCAGACTCTATTAACTCCAATAAACTCCAGTGCCAGGGTTGTTACAACAAACTCTCCCATTACTGTGAATACCCAATCTTTAGGTGGTTTCTCTGTAGATCTGACTCATCCACTGAGCCTCCTCTAACCTTTAACAGATGTTCAGCAACTTTCCAACAGCCCACAAACCTGAGTCAGTGTGTCCTACACTACACCTGCCTCATTAAAACATGGCCATACTTTTAATAGTGTAAGAACACAAACTCAGTAATGTGTACTTTCTCACCCTGGGACTAATTAAAACATATTTATATTCATTCCAGGGGTCAAACTGAAAAAGTGTGGCCCCTCAGATTATGAAGCACTTAAAACCCACCAGTGTTCATGTTTAGGTCCCAGTTTGTAGTTTATGTAGATATCAAGATGGTGCATGACTTTTAAAATTAGGTTCACTGGAATACTTAAATCAAACTTGTTGACATGTCCTCTAAGGGACAGAAATTTGGGACAGAAAGAGAATCTTAGAGAGAGGTGAACAAAATCAAGAGTCAGCAGATGATTCATTAATCTCTCAAATGATCTTTGTTGTTGTTACATAATATCAGAGCAAAGACAGTCGCTCCTCGATCTTGCAGTAAAACTTGTCAGTGAACCTGGTTTGACCCCGGAGCAGATATTACTCTAGTCCCATATTAATCCGGCAGTCACTGTAAAACACTCCATTTGGTCTACACCCATCTGCCTTCAGGGCCACATTAATGATAATTACGAGGTTCTCAGCATGCGAGTTAATATTCCCCCATAAAATCCATGTCATCGCGCAAAAAAGCTAAAATAGAATATGCTTAGCAGGTGATAAAATGAGTGGGAAAACAAAAAAAGTATATGGACTCTCAAAAATCTTTCACAACGGGACAATATTTAAATTCATGTTACACGCTGCGATAGCTGAATCAAATCGATGAGTACTTAAAAAAAACATAACAATAATTTCCATTCTTATCTCCCCAAAACATGGCGCCTCGCCTCACACACAGAGAAACTAACACACACACACACACACACACACACACACACACACACACACACACACACATGCTCAAAATATGAAGAGAAAGGGAGGAAGGAGGGAGAAGGAGAATGAAAGACAGAGAAAAAGAGAAAGAGGGGGGTGATAACAGCTTCAATAAATCATCCGGACCAGTCGCTGCTCCCCGGGGATGTGGGATGGATTAAATTAAGCACTCCCTCTACCCGTGTGTCTATCCATCCCTCCATCCTCTCTCCCTCTCTCTCTCTCCCTCTCTCTCTCTCTCTCTCTCTCTCCCTCTCTCTCTCTGCGCCGTATAAATGCCAACAGCTGATCGCGAGACGGCACACGGAACACCTCGCGGAAGCTGCAGAAAGAGAGACCGAGGGGAAGAGAGAGAGAAGAGAGAGGGATACAGAAAGAGAAAGAGCTGGGGATGCTGTTGATCCATTCGGCCGCAGGGAGTCTTATTGTGATTTTTTACCGACCCGAGTAGTCGCTGTTAACGGGAATTAAGGACTATTTCTGCGGCAAAGAGGGAAGGACAAGGTGTCCGACATTTATTTTGAAAAGCTTCCAAAATCGTCCTTCCATTTTTTTCACCCTCTCTTATTTTCTTCGCATCCCTCCCTCCTCCTCCTCCTCCTCCTCCTCTTCCTCCTCCATCTCTTCTTCCTCTTCTTTAAAGAGGCCCAAGAGCCACTGCACACGCTGCAGGGTACCTTCCACCGCCTCTTATTTTGTTTTTTTTGTTTTTTTTTCTTTTCTTTTTTGACTGCTCACGCGCCTCTGTCCCCCGGTCTGCCGCCTGCCCGCGAGCTCTGAGAGCGCGAGGCACCCCCCGGAGGGAGCTGTCCGGTGCTGAAGTTGCATTTCTCTTCTTCTGTGCACGAGGACCTAAGCGGGGAGACGGAAGACGGTCAGAGACTCAAACAGAGAAGAAATTATAAATAAGCGGCGGTGGAACGGAGAAGTCTTTCACAGGATCAGTCCACGGCTCTCGCTTCCTCTGAATCTGAAAACAATCTTTCTCTGGTTCGCCTGTCCTGTTGGTGTGTAACGGGCGAATCACCACGCTGGCCAGGCCGTCGGCGATCGGCTGTTTCTGTGAGTGTGTGTCGTTGTGTTTGTGAGAGTGTGAGTCGGTGTCGCACCACCATGCCAAGGTCTTTCCTGGTGAAAAAGGTGAAACTGGATGATTTCTCCACCGGAGCAGATCTGGAGAACGCCTACCGGCACAGGACAGACCTAAGCCTGCGGCTCCATGACAAAGGTAGGTCAGGCTGCCTACACAACGAGCACTAACAGGTGTCTCAAACACAAGTCGGTCTCTAAGAGGAGGAGGAGGACAGGCAGGGAGTATAACGATGCTGTTTCCTAAATAAGGCTGTATGTGTGTGATCATGAGGTGGATTTACCTGTTGTGTCCAGGAAGGATTCCCTCACTGTGACTCTTCTTTAAGATCGACCCCATTCAGGGGCTGCCACATCGGTGCAGACATGCAACTCTTAATAAAGGATAACTCTTACTGTGTCAATACCACTCAGTGTTTATAATGAGCGTAGCTTCTTTCATGTGTGCATTTATCTCCCATGGCATCACCTGTTCTTATGAATACCCTGTAATATTTCTGTAATTAATCTGTAGCCTTTAAGGGTTGTTTGCTACCTGTAGGCTGATGTGGGTGTACTCAAGGCAGATAAGTAGCCTATAATTGACAGCAGAGAGTTATCACATAGTTATGCCCTTTCTCGTGGGTAATAAAAGCTTCAAAGCCACGCACTAAGCAGTGCATTGCAAAATAAGCAATTCTTCATGACTTCAAAGGATTATTAGTGTCGACTGTAAGAGCTACACGTGCACTTCAGAGCACAGGGGAGCGCAGGATGAGAGGGACACGGTAAAAGACTGAAGGACTGACAATCTCAATAACCAATACTGCCTGCTCAGTGAGTGTTACCACACCACATAATCTAGCACTTTATTTACTGAGAGTATAACAGCTAAAGCACGCTTGCTTTTAAGCGGTCGGTCGGTTGTAAGAGTTGAGCTGCCACCGAAGCGGAAAGGTCACTTGAGAAATCAACTAAATCCAGCGCGTCCCATGTTTCATTGATTTTGGCTCATCGTCAGCAGGGACTTCCCCGCCTCCGCCGGCTAAGTAAGGTTAAAAGAGATAAAGACTGGATAGAGGTTATTAATATCTGGTCCATTTTCACTTGGTTTTGTGGAATTTCACAGGGCAAAGCTCAGCCAATGTCTAAATGTTCATTAATTCACAAACCTGGTCTCATGTGGACATGTGTCTGCAAGGTCAGTGTGATGCTAATGATGTTTTTGATGATGCATGAAACCGACACTCACACTATCCCATAGACTGGCTGTGGGTGTCTTATACAGACATTGATTCCATAAAACATTGGACAATAGTTCATATATCGTTTAAACATACCACTGACAAAATCTTCCACCCGCGGGTGCAACACAAATAAGCAGCGGTTTAGTTATTTTTCATGCTGCAACGCGGTGATGAAAAACGTCACCACCATTGGACAGGTGTTTTCCCGATTTGCTCTTCTTGGTTGCACATAGAATTAGCCCCATCACAGGCTCCTATCCCACATTCTGCATGAGGGGTTTGACTGTGCTCTGTGTCCAGGTGTGCCTGTCCTGTGTTTCTGCAGTGTTAGCAGATTTTTGCACGACAATTCTTCACCTAGACAGGAAATTTTTAATAAACGTATAACTCCCTGTTTGCTAACAACAGCAGGCACAAGCCTACTCTTTGATGATTATCACTAAGATACAAAAGAGGAACAGAATTGACCTGCTTGACCACTCTTATCTCACTTTACGTCCACTGATGTTGAACTGTTGAATGTACAGTAAATTAACAGATTCTTAATCTGAGTAACAGTTTCTATCCAAGGGGATTGATTGTCTTGATCTGGATCTTATTGTCTTGTCTTGGTGTAAGCGTTGAAAATGAATAATATTTCATTAGATTTAGTCTTTAGGCGTAACGGGGCAGGTCCCATTGCAGTTATGAAGCGACAGTGTTATTCATTGTTTGGTGCTGCCCTCTGCTCCTCTGAAGCCTTGAACTTCCCCACACCCTGCAACTGTGTGCGTCACATTTTAGCCCACACCAAAAACCAGAGATGCCCTTGTCATGTAAATGAAGCCACTGCTCTGCTTCCACCTCAATGTCACTGACACGTTGATGCACATCAACATGTGTATCCCGTGCGCTCTCTCTGTACTTCTCTGCTCATAAAGCAAAAAGCTGTCAGTGGTGTATTCATAATGTCGAGGTTAACAAGCCCTGCTCGGCTTGACACGCGATCTGCCGCCTCAGCAGCACCATGCAACGCTGCCTGCACCGGCCACCTTTTGTCTCCATCCCCAACATATGATGGAAACAGCTTAATGCGGCTTCTACAGACAGTACAATACTGACTCTTACCACAAAAGCGCACCATGTTAGGAACAACTTTCTGCTTGAACGAACCGGCTTTTAGAATAATTCATGTTCCACCCGTGTTCCCTGTGCTGTGTGTAATGGGACTGTGTTTTCAGACGGGACGCCATGGCAGATGTGCTAGCAGGAGCTGTTAGGCCTATCATATGTAGACAGATATGCGGTGTCACATGGGGCTTGTTGCGTCTGCGGCTTACTCAGAAATCCCCAGAGAGACTGGATGGATGAATAATAATACCAGGCATTTCAAAGGATGCAGGACCAGGCTGTTTGCAGCATATGATGGTGATGCATGCAGTAAATCACACCTGTCTTCTTGAAAACTTCTAATATGACAAATATGTGGCAAAAATATGTCACGTCCAATTGATCACAACAAGTTTTCATCTTATTGATATGAAACTGACATTTAGTGGGCCGACTTAAAAATAGCCATAATAGAAATAATCTTGATTTGTAGACCTTACATCCTCTTACTTTATTTTTTTATGTTTTGTTTTGTTATGTTGTTTTTGGGTTGGCTCAATGGAGATGTAACTTCTGAAGGTAAATAATAGTAAGGCACTGGGTATTTATTAGTTGTATTTGAAGTATAAAAAAGTAGCCTGTGTTGCTATTAATATGTACTGCATCACAGGTTGTGTTTATAGATACCTGTGTTCAGGAGCAGTTAAGTCTGTATTTAAGCTTTTAAACAATCAGCTGTGTTCCTTCAAATCACCAAATCAAACCTATGCTGTGACACTATGGATAGATTGCCACAAAAACCACCCAGTGTGTTTATAAATGTGTGTTTAGCAAAAATGCCTGTGTGACCGATTGCATCTTTGTCCCTATGAACACAGTAAATGAGCAGAAAACAACATGTGTACATCCACACTAAGAAACAATGTATTTAGACTGTCTGTCTGTCAGCTGGATTTAAAGGTATCTTATAATGTGTGTGCTTGCACATAAGCTCGTCAGAATGTATGTATGTACTGTAAGTACATTACTGTACTTTATGTAATTATTCATTTCTGTATTTAGCCTGTTATGTAGACACATTCACATGAAAAATACACATTAAATTGTAAATAACTGGCATTTTGTCAGCTATGCATGTATCAAGAGGTAGTAGCGTCATCCAACCTGCTCATATACAGTTTATCTATTCTGCTTTAGAATGAGTTTCAATAGCTGTGTTTTCTCATAAGGCTTGCAGTGCAAGTCTCCGACCCCCTGATCTGTAAGAAACCTCCATAGTGTTGACTGCACACACTGAGCCTGTACAGCAGCCTTGCTGTTACTGTCCATTGACCTGCACTGCACTGGATCTGTCCGTGGTGCTGATGCTCATTTTCACACGCTAAATCAGCTTTCTCAAGTTCAGGGTCAGCCGTACGCATTTATCTTCCACAGAGGAACTGTTTTAACTGCAACCTTTGAGGGCTGAGGGGAATTATTTTGCTGAATTATCTCTGGACTAACACTGCAGGCTCTTTTCACACGGGCAACAGGTGTGCAGGAGATAAACATACATTCTGTCCTACAATACGCCAATTCAGTCTTTCACATACTGTATGTTTGCAGTTTAAAGTAGTAGTTGCTGCTGCAGTACTGATGGTGAGGTGACAACCTTCCCTTATCATTTGTGCGGGGCAAACTCACAGAATGGGACTTGGCCGTGGCTATAGTTGCTGCAGTATCACTATGGGGCAGATACATACTTGAGGGAGTGCAACTACCACTATATCCTGTGTACTTTTTACAACTGAAAGATGCTATTTTTTTCAGTGCATTTAGAGTGAGATGAGGAACAAAATGATTTTATAAAAAAAAAAGAAAATACTGCATATAACCATAGATAATGTTGTGGTTTAGATGTCCTGGAATTACATGTAAAATAGCTGACCAAGGATCAGATCTTACTGGAGCCTTCTGTTTCACCTACTGTGTTGCCATATTTGGTTTTTCTGCTCTTTCAGCTTCAAGGAAATACAGCATCTGGCTTCTCAACACATACATTACAGCACCGCCTGTCATGTCAGCATTTGTGTCCATCCGTAGAACTCACTGAACAGCTTAATGGTGTTTCTACATACAACATACTGATCTAACGTATTACATACAACAACATGTGAGAAACAAGTTACTGCTTGAATGAACCACCTGTCTGGAATACTTATGTCTCTGTGTTTTGTATTATGATAAATGCACTCAAGTGGGATGCAGAGGCAGAAAAAACACCACACAGCTTTATAGGCCAGCTCTATGTCACTAATGGTGTGATGCTCACTCATATAGTTGTTTACTAATATAGTTGGAAGAAGCACTTATTTAATTCCACAAATTCAGACTGTGTAACGCTGGTCAGTACACTGCATCTCAGTCACTATTGTCTCTGTGAGGAAAGATACAGCTGAGGAAGGGGGACTATCTGATTTCACTCTGTTCTTCCTGTTCATCTGGCTACGCCAGTCTAATGGTGTCAATCCAAATGTTTCCTCTGTTGTCAGATAGATACACACTTCTTCTGCATGTGCATCATGTACATTGCTTTTGCTATGAACGGTCTCTGGCGTGGTGGGTTAAAATGTTTGCGCCTGTGCTTCTCTGTGCCTCTTGAGATTTTTTTTAATATGAAAGTTGCATTCTTTACTACCTATCAAACCATGTTGTGGCTGCGGCAGGGACAATTACCATTTGTCTGATTTTGTATACTGTATCTCTAATTCACTTTTTTATTATAACTTCCACCACACTGTCCTTTAACCTAATACTGTTTTCTTTTTTCTATATCAGCTGGTTACATCAGTGACTACATCAGCCCTGTTGTGTACGATGGTGAGAGTGACAGTGGGATCAAGGTGCCCTCTCCTGACCCGCTCTATGATGGTATCCACAGTGACTACGGGGCCCCTGACTCTGAGTCTCCTGACAGCCCCGGCTCAGAAATCACTGATGGCTACATCAACGGAGATGCTGCAGTGAGTGAGGGTTACACAGTGGATGCCTTCTTCATCACCGATGGCCGTTCGAGAAGGAAAGCCCTTGGCAGCCCCAGGACCATTCAGAGGCACACCTGCAACGAGTGCGGCAAAACTTATGCCACGTCTTCCAACCTGAGCCGGCACAAACAGACACACCGCTCGCTGGACAGCAAGCTGGCAAAGAAATGTCCAACCTGCGGAAAGGTGTACGTGTCCATGCCTGCCATGGCCATGCACCTGCTCACTCACGACCTCAAGCACAAGTGTGATGTGTGTGGGAAAGCGTTCAGTCGACCTTGGCTTTTACAGGGTCACATGCGCTCCCACACAGGCGAGAAGCCTTTTGGGTGTGCCCACTGCGGGAAGGCCTTCGCAGACCGCTCAAACCTGCGCGCTCACATGCAGACCCACTCGGCCTTCAAGCACTTCAAATGTAAACGCTGCAACAAGACCTTCGCGCTGAAGAGTTACCTGAACAAGCACTACGAGTCTGCCTGCTTCAAAGGCCCCTTCTCTCCTCTTGGCCCCCTAGATGCATGACCCCCTGCATAGATAAAACAACAGACAAAACTGCAGACATAAATTACCATTATCCTTACAGAATGAACTGCAGGCACAAACATTCTATTTTTTGGTCACAATATGACCTTGCTTTCCCTCCTCCCCCTCTCTCACTCCTCCCCCCACCTTGCTTTCCATTGGAGCCTATTCATGATGATGAAGATGATGAAGATAGCACAATTTTTCTCCTTGAGATTTGCCCACTTAAGGATTTAACTGATCTACGCATGCACTTCCTCAAAAAACTCCTCACCTCCTCTTCCTCTGGTTGTCCTGGATAGAGACAATAAAACTAACTCGGCTTCCTTCTGGCATCTAGATACAATATGACACCATATATTTTGGGACACAGATGATGATGAGGATGACGACAAAGACAATAGTAAGCCTATAGCCACTGGGTTCCTCCCTGCAATAAAATGCAGTGAAAGTTTTTCCTTCAGATTTTGTTTTTTTGGGGAATAATAGTAATAATAATGATAATAATAATGTTCTGCTGCACCAAGTGACCATATTCTCTCCACTACTGAGGTAAAAATACTATTTATTTATTTATTTATTTACTTGTTTATTTATTTATTTACTTATTTCAGCATTTTTTTTCTTTTTTAATTTATTGTAAGTTTATACTTGATTTGATAACAATGAAGTGATACCATTATTTATTTGTTGCACTTTAATTTCTGTGTATGTATGTAGGATATTTGCCAACCTCTTTTTATCACTACAGGCCAAAGCATATGTCACTTTTTTGAGTACTATTTTTTCCTATTATGTTGTTTACCTTTTTCTTATTAACGTTATTGCATGCAAAAAAAAAAAAAAAAAAAAAAAATGAAATCTATGCCAACATCATAAAAAGCTTATGATTTTTGCCAAAATCCAATAGATAGAACCTGAGGGCAATATTTTTTCTCTTGGAGCCTCCGTAGGACTCTTTAAAAGCAATAATCACCTAATGCATGGTATTTTATGATGAAGTTATGAAGTATTACCTACTACTGTATAGCAGTTTAAAAATCAGGTATGTTTTACTTCACCTATAGTCATAAACAGAAAAATACTAATATTACAGACATCAGGGAACATGCCAATGTAGTGTTAGAGTATCAAAAAGAAAAGTCCTGTCTTTCCTCTCTTGTTATGCACTGCCTGCCTCTTAGTGAGTAGAACTAATGTAGGATGTAGGCTAGAGAGGCTGGGATCAGCTGCCTGCTGGGTGTGAGGCCTATTGTAGGATAACTATAACCCCGACAGACCTGCTTGAGGCTAACTCCAGCATGAAATAAGCCTGCTAACAATAAGCAGGAGAGGCCTCTCAACATTTTACTCAGATTGGATCATTGACCATTCATGACAGTGCAGTGGTTATTTTAAGTTTTGGGATGTTAAAATAGCATTCCAATGTTGGAAAACATCTTTCCTGTCCTGCAGCCAAATAATGTAACAACAAGTCTTTGAGAACCTTTTAATAAGGCTAAGGGACATCATATATTTCTCTTGATACAAACAAAAACTAAAATTAAGTTAATATAGCAATCAAACTGGAGAATTATGCACTGAAATGTGCACAGACCCAAAATGATAGGTAGCTTACATAGTATTTAGCAAAATCTCAGTACACTTTCAATAGAATACCAATTCAGAGTTTGGTGCATTGTTGAAGTTGGACGAGGTCAACTTTAAATGCAATGCATTATTCAGCTACCCTTCCAGTGCACTTCCAAACCCTACAGCGTGCATTCTTAAACCACAGAAAAAAGCATGCACTTAAGATGGATGGTCTGATTGCAGCTTAACTGTTACAGTCCCATACTGTAGATGCACACGACAGAGTCCTGATTATTCTGCAGTAGGCCCCTTTCATCCCCACCGGGCCGACCATAGGCTAACTCTATGAGTGATATACCTACAGACAGGCTAACTCTAATCATCCCGGACGCATAGATCGTTTAACATTTGATCTAGCTGGCCAATACCAGTGTTGCTGAACCCAGTTCTCTGCAGCTCAGAAACCTTTTCTACAGATTCATGGAGCTTCCTGAGAGACAGACTGAGGACACACAGATCTGCACAAAAAATTAAGCGTTTGCTTATGTTCATATGTCATACTGTTTGTCCACATTGTAACCTTGCATCAAGAACACAGTGCCTGCCGACAAGCTCTTGGGGGTGACACAATCTGTGTCTACGGTCAAGCTTTTAACAATTGAAAAGAAAATGGGTTTAATATTCAGATGTAGATCTCTGACAAAGTTTTGATAACTGCAGTGCTTCCTCATGCATGACATCACTTTGTCACAGCTGGGGTTGACTGATACCCAACATCATTTGGGGTTATAGAGACAAACTGTAGTAACGTCATTTACATCTGAGAGATAAAGCTATAGGACCTGTGCACAACAGCAAAAGGCGACTCCATCTGACAATGTCCTGAAGTAAAAAAAAAAAACTACAATTTTCTGATAAGTGTTTCCTTGCATAATAAGACGATGCAATCCTTAACGTCTTTTACGAAGAACCTTTTTTGAAAAATTTAGCTCACAAGTCAGTAATAAGGAGGGAGTTTTTGTTGTGACTGGAGCAATCAGTATGTGAGTCAGCAAACTGCAGGTCTTATCTCTCTCCCTGATGTGTGAACTAGATTTGAGCTGCAATTACTTGAATTGTATCAGACGATTAGTCACAGAGCTCCAACTTGTTAGGGCTTACATTTATGTTTTTGTCTTTTTATCTGTGATTTTTAAGCCTTGGCCACAATAATCAAAACAGAGATAGAGACGGAAATAACAATATGCCATTATTCTAACAACTGATTCTAAAATATTATTCCTCACTTTTGTCTGAAAAAGAAAACAGTATAAACACACATTGCTACTGTAGCGGCTGATAACAATGTGACGGGTACAAAACATACCGCTAAGAGTATCTCTGACTGCGACGTCTCCAGGTGTTGGTTTACATGTCACAGATTGTTTCATTGTGTATTAAAAGTCTTTGCATCTTTGCACTGCAGTCTAAATGTCTTAAAGGTATTTGGATTAAGTAGTTGATGTATTGCCGGTGACTGGTTTTTAGGCAGAAAAGCTGAGTTTGTGCATCTGTTTGTCTGAGTGTCTGTCTCTGGGTGAGCTCCAGATCTGATCTCTCTAAGCACTTCCATTCTAGTCATTTCCACCTTAAAGAAAGTAGCACAATGAAACTAACTAGAATTCAGGTAGAGAAGAATTAAAAACCTTGTACTAGCTTGACCTCTCTTCTTTTTTTGTATTTCCAAGTTAAAGAATGATGATAACCTAAATAATCATTTATTGCAAGAGGGTTTGTAAAGAATCCTTTGGATTGATACATTTTTACTGCTGTATAGCGATTATCTGACAGACCTTATCTCAGGAGGTTTGGATCTCTGTTGCAGAGAGACAATCTCCTGGGGTTTTTTTTGAGCCAGTATTCAGACAATGTAAGCACAATGAACACAAAGCATTTTGTGGCACTTCATAATAAAGAATAATCTTAACGAACTGAGGAAGTTTGTTGTAGTTTTGTGTCTTGTCTTCTGTCTATCATGATAAACACACACAAACTAGCATGGCTGCTAAGTTGTGGTTGAGTTGTGAGTAATGCCTGTATTTCATCCCATTTAAACCCTTTTGTCCATATAATTTCTCCACTGTTTAAGCAGCTTTTAACTTAATTCATGCAAATAAAGTAAGTTTACCTTAAAGTCAGAAGAGTGCTTTACAGAGAGTAGCACTCACTCTGGACTCAACAGTCCACACTTTGCATTATCTTTGTCAATACTGTATGTTTAAAGAGGGACTGGGTTAACACTGGTGCACAGCACGCTCATTAGCACTCTTTAGGCTGGAAGCTATCTACCAGTAATGGGCTGCCTGGATGGCTAAATACAGCAGTTTGTTAATTCCATATTTGGACTTTTAGAAGTGTTAAGTAGCTTAAGTAGCCCTGAAAACTTCATATCTGCTGTATTTCTCTATAAACTTAATTATGGAATAATTAAAGTCAGTGTTCAGAAAAAGTATCTTTAAGTTTAGTCGACAGTGTGCCAGTAACATAAGAAAAGTCACCAGCTGTCATCAAATTTTGATCCAAATTTTCTAAATCCTGACTAGTGGTCAGAAGTACCCATATTAAACCAATGAGAACAGAACAGGCAGGTGTACATTTACAGTTAAGAGGCTTCAGAAAGTAGGTTTTCGGGCCTTAAAATGTCACATTCAAGCCAGTAGCAATTACCTAGGCAACAGTTAGCAGCTAACAACAGGTCACATGCTCATATGTGTGAGACAGTGGCCGATTTTGCCTTAAATTGTGAATATCACATTATGACTACCATTAACATGAAACAAACGAGAGGGTTCACAATTCACCACCATAATGTTCTTCGGTCCTATTTTAGGATTTTCTCTCATATTTTAATCAAATTTGTTTCTTTAATATGAAGTTATTAAGCAATTCTTACAATTACAAAGATAAAAATCAAGGTCCTACACCATCACTGCTGTCTAATAATGGTTAATAAGAAAGTCGCATTCTCACTGAAAACAAAGTGATGGACAGAGCCAAAGAATGAGATAACACGGAAAAGAAATTGGAAATGGAAATTTTGTTCTTCATTACTTTCATGTGTGGAGGCACAAATCCTGCGTGTTCACTAGATTTTAGGATTAGAAACTCAATTTTTAAGGGTTTCCTCTCTCTAAGTGTGAAGAGCTGCAGAGATATAATTTAATACTCCTCTTGCAGGAAGATGGAAATTGACAAAAACTGATGGAGAGCTGGAATGACAGAGTGAAATTCAAACTTAAAATTTTTCCTCAAGACAACAATGATGACAGAAAAAGAGAAGGACCTGATGATGTTTCTGTGTAGTGGCTGAGGGTCACATTGTTGTTGTGATCCAGTGCTACAGGTGCTCTATGGGGCTGCGGCTGTGTGGGCTTCCTCTTACATTGCAGAAAATGTGGGAAACTGACTAACTAATGTTTATCCTGCAGTGACTTTGAATTAAAGGTGACCTGATTAGGCACCGTTTCAACTGGATCTCACCTCAAAGTGACAACTTTTGGTGTGAATGGCACTTAGGAGAGCCTCACGGCAGAAGGCTTACAACAATCACTTACATTTCTGGAAAAGCACACAACCTGTAACTAATGTTGCCTCTTTTCTTTTCCTCTCTTTTTATTTCGTCGTCACCATGCCAACGTTTAGTGCTGTCGTTCATATGGTGTATTAGCGGTGTATTAGATGATTCTCGGTGTTAGCTCCAAGTAAGACAGTCCAAATCTATTGTTGCTATGCCAACACTTGTGGGATCCAAGGCAATAAACTAACCACAGTATCTATAGTAGTAAACTATCTGAACTGCCTCAACAAAGACACAATGCAGCACTCTGCAGTTTTATGAAGTACAGTGTATCTCACAAACCTTAACCAGAAAATCTGTTTCACAGCAGTTGCAAAAAGACAGAAAAGTGACTGCCCACGCCTATGAATCACCTTCTCCTCCCTCCCTCCTGTCTTCCTCTTCTCATCACCTTTCTCTTTTCTCTTTCATATTCTTTTCATATTCTTTTCACCAGATGTGAGAAAACAAGGAGAGGAGGTTCTCTCTCCCTGTCCTCACCAGATGTTCTCTCCTCTCCTATCCTCTGTCCTCCTATCTCCCCTCTCTTCTCATCTTCCCTCTGTCTCCATCTCCTCCCGTCTCTCTTCCTTCTCTCTGCGTTCTCTCATCCACCCCTTTTTCCTCCAACCACCTCTTCTTTCTCTCTCCTGCCAAGTCAAACCAGGCCATCAGGCCTTTGAGGACCTGAAAGTCATTTAACTCCTGGTAGATAATAAGTCTTAGAATATAGCTCCTCTCAGATAATAAGCTTTATCACTTGATTGCTCTGCACGCTCCCTGCTGTCTTTAGATTCATGTCCAGGGACCTACTCAAGCGAATCACACTATTTCCTTCCTGGCAAGTCAAATTAACGCTCTGTGTGTGTGTGTGTGTGTGTGTGTGTGTGTGTGTGTTTGTGTGAGTGTGTGTGTGTATGAACAACTACTCATAATAGGGAGCGAGGGAATGCTGAGGGTGCAAAATAAAATAAAAACAGCAAAGGTTGCTTTCCAATAGTTAACAGGTCTAATTGTTGAAATAGTTCAACAGTTAAAGTTTAAGTGTCCACAAGTGTGACATTAGCCTCTTTAGTTAACCTCGTGCTGACTTGAATTTTGATCAGCTTTGATAGTCCCACAGAAACCTGCCCCTTCCTGCACTTTCACTTTCACTCTCACCTCCTCCTCCTCTCATATCGAACTCACGCTTCATTATTAGCATTTTACTTAATCACTAGCTAGCACTTGTTGATACTTACTGTAATGAGAGGAATAGACATGAATTCAAGTGATAAAACTTCAAAAGGGAAAACTCATGTAAAAAAAAAAGAAAAAAAGTAAAATGATGTCTCTATACTCTGTGAAAGCAAGTGTAACACTGTGATTTTAAATCTCTGGTAAGGTGTAATAAGGTGTAATTTTCTGACGGGAGAAAGCCTGGACAGCTTTTAGTTTTTGAGAGTTGTCTGCATATTGACCAGAAAAGATCCAGATGATGATCTGAAGAAGAGTGAGGGGCAGCTCATAAGGAGTTAAAAGATCAGTGAAGCAGCAGAGGATTATAGTGAAGTGTAACTGAGACCCAAATAAACACAGTGTAAGTGTCTTTATGATGAAAGTGAGGATTTGTAAATCCTCCAGAGTTAAAGAAAGAAAAACTCTGCAATTTAACCATGGCTAAGCTGGCTGTCCCCCGTCACATCAAGTTTCCTGGAGAAAGGTGTAATAATGAGAGGTAGTGATGTCATGGCTAATAAAGATGACCTCAGATTTGTCTGTGATCAGCTGTGGGAAATGTTCTGCAGGTTAAGAAAGCAGAAATTTAATGAGCACATCACTCATCCTCTCCCTCTCTTTCCTCCCCTTCCCTGCTCTCTCATTGTGTCTCCTCTCATTCATGTCACTCCCCTTCCACCCAACCTCTGTTATATTAGGCAGAGCACTAATAAGTCCGGCTTCCTCTGGGTTCTGTGATGTCATCTGTTAAAACAGGCATCATTATGTGCTTTATGAGCTAAGTCGTGCCATGCTGTGCTGGAATAGCGCCTAGCAATTTAAACAATGGTTTAAATAATGAACATGTTTGAATTTGATTTATATTAAACCAAAACATTCTTCTGTAATAATGTTTTCAGTTTACTGTACTGATACTGTGCATAGCATTCACTGTATTTTCTCATACTGAAACATCAGTCTTTACTGAAGCCAAAACTAACTCTTTTGAATGTGATACATTGCTAATTAAAGTTAACAGAAAACAAGAACAGACCCACTTATCACTGTATATACTATGGACAACAAGGGAGGAAAGATTTACAGCACTTTAGCACCACCGCTCTTCCTCCTCATCTAAACATTAAGATTAACAATTAACGTGCATTTGTATTTTTGTATCAAACCTTGAGTTTTAAAAGTAACACAGACAGCATGTACATTCAGTGCCCACTTTATTAGGTACACCTGTACAATCTGATGCAATTCAATACAACAGTCCTGTCCTAACATCAGTCTTTACGAAGCTCACAATGTTCAGGTTTTGCTGACATTGTTGAATATCTAAATTCTTATAACCAAGGTGAAAAATAAAATTGGTGCTGTACTGGACAACATTATATTGAGATGAGTGTTTCCTGTTTACATACATGAGGGGTGCAGAATATAAGACACACCTCTGAATTAAACACAGTCCAGTACAATGCCATCACAAGCTATGACCTCAGTGCTAAAACATATGATTGAAAACCTGAAAAATATAGGCAACATATTAGTGAACATATCGGATTGCATTGGACTCTATAGGTGTTCCTAATAAAGTGGCCACTGATTGTATTCATGCCACCATTATGAAGAAGGTGGTTTTGCACCAGGTTGTTATGTTAAATGAACAGTATGTGCATCTACTGCACATATTAAAAAAGTACCTTTCTTTGTCTTCTGCCAAACAACAAACGGTACCATATCTGTATCAATGTAGCCACATCTTCTACTCTCACTCCAGACGGGGATGATGTTGAAAGCGAAGCAGTGTAGGACAGGGCTGTGAATGTTCTCACCACATCCCATGCTATTTGTAGAAATGGCAGCTGTCATGAGAAATATCAACAGGCTGAAGACAAGTGCTGTTCACAACTCTGGTAGGTGCAGGTGTGGAATGAAAGGGAGCGATGTCGAGCTGGTAGATAAACATGCAGATTTCTCAGTGATTGGCCTCTCAATTAACATTTATCATTGTGTAATTAATGAAATGTAAAGCTGTAAAGCTGAAAAATGCATTTTTCTGGGATGTACTACAAGACATGATATTGACTGCTATAATAACAAGATGGCAACTGGAGAACAATTAATTCCTTTCTTTGTTTCTCTTTCTTTTGTTCTTTCACTCTCTTTTTCTCACACACACCGTCTCAAACAGATAACATTTTTACTTTTTCCAGACAGCTAACATACTGCGATGGTAGAGTCACACATTTATTCCAGTAATACTTGTTGTCAGAAAACAACAACATTCACAGAAAAAAATTTTTTTACAGAAGAATATTTGCAGGAGGAATCTGCATAGTTGCAGAAAAGAAACCTAAAGCCAAAGAATGCATTAAAATATGTCAAAGCTGTGTGCACAACAGCTGCCACACTGGCTTGTACTGTGGAGCTACTGGTTTCTATTCAGTCTGTTACCAGTTATGGCACCGCGACACCAAATATGATAAGATATGCCTTTAAGTATGAACACTCTAATTGCATATACACGTGTGTGTTCAAATGTGTGTGTATTCTGCACACATGCAACCATGTGTGTTCATCAGTGTTTGCCTAAAGGTGATACAGCTCACCTACAGCTGATGATTCACTGTTTTAGCAGTAAGACATAATCGCTCCAAGGCCGGCTGCGGGGCCAGGAAATAGACTGAATCCAAAAAGCAAGACCGCATTATTTGTCCTATAGTGTCAATCAAATAATTTCATTCTTCAGTAGGCAAGATAAGAGAGAAAATAAAAGAGAAAAAAAAAAGGATATGGTGGACTAAAGGTCCACACACAGACATGTAGACGCACATCATAAATTGTGTTATTTGTAGCTCCTAATTTGATACTTCTGTGGTGCACTGCAGGCAGCAGATTTGAAGTGTCAGCAGCAGTGGTACCTGCGCTTACAGTGACAGGAGACGTTTATATGTTTTATTTATTATTTCATGGCCTATTGTGAAGTTTCCTTCATTCAGTTACAGAAACCTATAAAGAAAAAAATCTATAGTCTCTGATGTTCTCAATTCAAACTAAAGTATGTGCAGAGCAGATTCATTTTCATTGATTATTCCAACACTAACTGAACCACTGAAAACAGATGGCACATTGAAACAGCTTTTGTCTCCTCTTGTCTCAGTTTCTGAGGCTGCTTCTGTTTGATTAAAATAATGATGCTAATATGGTGTTTCCAATAATAATTTGATGTGCAATTTCTTTTAACTTTGTGTTCATGGGAAAATTAAATTATCACCATTAGCTTCATCAATGCCTTCACATTTCCTCTCCTTTTCTTCATGTTCATCTTCACTACCAACAAGGTGATGCTGTCATCAAAACCACCATTATAGGTCATTACATTACTTACATTACTTACACACACACACACACACACACACACACACACACAAGAAAATAACAGAAATTATTCATCATGTCTCTCAAAAATTTATAGGCATCTTTATTTGACTTGGACACCGGATGAGAACACGGGGCTGCCTCTGAGCTCTGTAGCTAAGCAAATACTCCCTCAGAGAGAGAGAGAAAGAGAGAGAGAGAGAGAGAGAGAGAGAGAGAGAGAGAGAGAGACAGACAGACAGAGAAAGAAAGAAAGAGGAGAGGAGAGGAGGGAGAGAAATTGGGAAAAGAGAAGGGGGGGTAAAGGAAATGAGACACAGAGCGAGAGCACACAGGGAGTTGAGTAGAAAGAGAGAAACAGAGAGTGAGTGGGCAAGACAGAGAGAGCGAGAGGAGGAGGAGAGGATGGAGGGATAGAGGTAGCTCAGGGAGGAGAGGAGGGAGACTTGACCCAGATTGGGAGCCTAACAGCATCAGCAGCAGCAGCAGCTGAGTGAGCCGGTGAATGTTTAATAGCGCCAACCACTTGCGCGCTGACACACACACACACACACACATTTATATACACACACGCACACATCCATCCACCCCCACACACACAGAATCACACAGACACTGTTGACTGGGACTCTTGTTGCTGGAGTTCAGCTCAGGCCTGTTGAATTACTGTGGTGCTGATGTGATTATCTGTGTAACCGGGATAAAAACACCATACAACCATGCACCTCTGTGTCTCTCTGGAAATCCCCTATCCAGCATCTGCAGCATTACAGTATATACACTGCATTCAGAAAGTACTGACTTTTTTACCCTTTTCCACCTGTGGTAAATTCATGACTGGATATGATTTGGAAAGTCACACACCTGTCTATATAAAGTCTCAAAGCTGATGATGCGTATCAGAGCAAAAACCCAGCCATGATGTCCAAAGAAACTGCCTGCAAAGCTCAGAGACAAGACTTTGTCAAGACACAGATCTGGGAAAGGATATAAAAACTGCTTTGAAGGTTCCCAAGAGCACAGAGGCCTCCATAATTCTTAAATGGAAGAAGTTTGGAACAATCAGGACTCTTCCTAGAAGTGGCCACCAGGCTAAACTGAGCAATCACGGGAGAAGTCACTGATCACTCTGGTTCAGCTCCAGAAATCTTGTGTGAAGATGGGAGAAACATCCCACGGTGGTGGCACAGGCACAGGGCGACTGAAGGCTGAAGGTTCACCTTGCAAAAAGCCAATGACCCTGAGCACACAGACAAAATAACACGGGAGCTGCTTAAGGACAACTCTGTGAATGTCCTTGAGTGGCGCAGGCAGAGCCCAGACTTGAACCCAATCAAACATCTCTGGAGAGACCTGAAAATGGCCGTCCACTGATGGCTCCCATTCAACCTGAAAGGGCTTAAGAGGATCTGCAGAGAATAACTGCAGGAAATCCCCAAATCCAGGTGTGCATACCCAAGAAGATTCAAGACTGTAATCGCTCCCAAAGGTACTTCACCTAAGTACTGAGTAAAGGGTCTGAATACTTTCTGAATATACTGTAGCTGCCATCACAAATTGGAAAAATGTTTGTTAGTCAATTATCAAAATGTCTTAAATGCCTTGACAAAGCTCAGAGAACAGAAACTTTACAATAGAAGGAGTCTTTGCCTTGTTGTTAGCATTTCTTGATTAAATTAATGAGCAGGCTACTACAGCCCAGTACTTCAGCCCTGCATCTGTCCTGCAGCAGCACTTTAGTGAACACTGCTGGCGAACTGTTTAATCTTGCATCAATACTGCATTAGAGTTGCAGCAGCCACTGCAGCCTGTTCTCTCTCTAATGACTGACTCCATTCAACAGGCAAAAAATTAAAAATTGTGCTTATGTTTTCCTAAAACAGCAGGTTAGAATCAAATTGACAATAAATCAAACCAGACTGGACATTATAATTCTTATTTAGTCACTTAATTAGATTGTTCTTTGCTGGAAAAAAACTCCTTATATATGATCCTATGTGAGAGAAATATGAATAATATCTTTTATTTCTCTATATGTAATTTTATATCACAATTAAAGTGCAGGACACTTATATGTCATAGTCATTTTGTGTCATCACTGACAGAAGTGGTGATGCCCTTTTTAGCATCTATACAATATGAGATTGTTAGCAGAAAGTAATGTACTATATATAACATTATATAGCTCATAGAATTCACACTCAGAATGCAGACTCTCTAAAAAGGGTAAATAAAGTGCACTAAATAGTAAATAGGGAGTGACTCTGGACACAGGCTAGAGTCTTTTTCACAGCAGACATTTATACTTGTCATAATATAAAAAGCATGTTACTAAAAACATTGACAAAGGCTCTGTTCTATTCAGTTATCCCAGTAAACCATTAAGAGTGTGACAGTGAGCCAGTGTGCACAACACCAGCACCTTGAAACTGCCATCATTCATTTTATTATTTCCACGTTTTTCCAACATGTAAAAATGTTTTCAGCGAACAAGATTACTGGCAAATCAAAGTCATGTTCAGTGATGAGCAACAATGTCTACTCTACCAGAGACATTGAGGGGGATCTCAATTAGCCACTGAGAGGGCTGAAGTAAGGAGGTATGTCTGACATTATTTCCAAACAAAGCACATGACTCCTTAACTGCTTACTGGTTGTTTATTGTAGAGTACACCGCCATCACCTTACAGGAGACTCTGCACAGCGCGATATTGTGCAGCACACCACAGTCAAAATGGATGATAGCATTTAAAAATAAATAAGGGCTCACCCCCACTCAAACAAAACAAAACAAAACAGAAAACAAGGAAGAGATATCAGTGCCACAGCACAGTGGGCCCCTTTCCTGTTTTGACTCACCTATTGCCACGCTTGCACAAATAACTGAATCAACAAGTAAATACACGCATATGGTGATGGTTACTAATAAATAGTTTTGTTTATGCATTTAAGAAAGGCTGCACAATCTGAAATTTCAGCAGATTTCCAATCTCTCTTTTGTCAACATGCTGTAATTGATGCGTAAAGCTGTCGCTAGGAGGTTTAGAATATGACAGAACAAGATTTCCTCTTACGGTATTACTGTCTTTCATAACAAAAGAGAACTGAATGAGAACGAATCCTGTTTATTTGCATAATTAAGCTGAATAACCTTCCAACAAGTGTTAGCCTAGTCTGTCGTGACATCACTTAAAGGCACAATCCATATACAAAAAAGGTAACCTCAGTATTAAACCTGAAAATGCAGGATAAGAACCTACTTTCCTATATACTGTCATGTTGCTTAACCCTATATGATCCTGTTATATGTACTACAGTATACATTATGTAACTTCATTTGATCAGCATCACTGGAATGGTCAGAGTTCAAGGTCGAGCCAGGGTCGGTTTCTCTGCAGCAGACAGAGCCACACTGGAGGGTGTCTGGAGTTAAACCTCCCATTCGAATCTCTCCACTGCCTCAAAGGCAAAGATCATAAGTTACAGTTAATGGGCTTGAATTGTTTTTTAGTCTTTTTTTTTTACAGCTAAAATTGTAAAGATTGAGCATGAAATTAATGAGCTATCACAGGAGCAGTTCTCTTCCTGGACGTGGTAGTAAAGCAAACTTTTTATGACCAAAAATGTTAAATTTGCCCAGCACCAGTCATAAAGATGCTTCTTAATGTTGAGGCAAGCACAAGTGAGAGCGAGAGGAGAGAGCAACAGTGCCACATGAAGAATATGTTAACAGACACAGTACCCACCTTGCCCCATCTCAAATATAAACAGAAAGACACACACACACACACACACACACACACACAAACACACACACACACAGTACAGTACATTTGGAGTGCAGCAATACTGAAT